>NW_025409661.1:6691-8755 GCF_002201575.2 Neomonachus schauinslandi
GTGATACAATACATTAACAAAAGAAAGAACAAGAATCATATGATCCTCTCAATAGATGCAGAAAAAGCATTTGACAAAGTACAGCATCCTTTCTTGATCAAAACTCTTCAGAGTATAGGGATAGAGGGTACATACCTCAATATCATAAAAGCCACCTATGAAAAACCTATAGCGAATATCATTCTCAATGGGGAAAAACTGAGAGCTTTCCCCCTAAGGTCAGGAACGCGGCAGGGATGTCCACTATCACCACTGCTATTCAACATAGTATTGGAAGTCCTAGCCACAGCAATCAGACAACAAAAAGAAATCAAAGGCATCCAAATTGGCAAAGAAGAAGTCAAACTCTCACTCTTTGCAGATGATATGATACTTTATGTGGAAAACCCAAAAGACTCCACCCCAAAACTGCTAGAACTCATACAGGAATTCAGTAAAGTGGCAGGATATAAAATCAATGCACAGAAGTCAGTGGCATTCCTATACACCAACAACAAGACAGAAGAAAGAGAAATTAAGGAGTCGATCCCATTTACAACTGCACCCAAAACCATAAGATACCTAGGAATAAATCTAACCAAAGAGACAAAAGATCTGTACTCAGAAAACTATAAAATACTCATGAAAGAAATTGAGGAAGACACAAAGAAATGGAAAAACGTTCCATGCTCATGGATTGGAAGAACAAATATTGTGAAGATGTAAATGCTACCTAGAGCAATCTACACATTCAATGCAATCCCCATCAAAATACCATCCACTTTTTTCAAAGAAATGGAACAAATCATCCTAAAATTTGTATGGAACCAGAAAAGACCCCGCATAGCCAGAGGAATGTTGAAAAAGAAAAGCAAAGCCGGCGGCATCACAATTCCGGACTTCCAGCTCTATTACAAAGCTGTCATCATCAAGACAGCATGGTACTGGCACAAAAAACAGACACATAGATCAATGGAACAGAATAGAGAGCCCAGAAATGGACCCTCAACTCATCTTTGTCAACTCATCTTTGACAAAGCAGGAAAGAATGTCCAATGGAACAAAGACAGTTTCTTCAACAAATGGTGTTGGGAAAATTGGAGAGCCACATGCAGAAGAATGAAACTGGACCATTTCCTTACACCACACACAAAAATAGACTCCAAATGGTTGAAAGACCTCAATGTGAGACAGGAGTCCATCAACATCCTAAAGGAGAACACAGGCAGCAACCTCTTCGACCTCAGCCGAAGCAACTTCTTCCTAGAAATATCGCCAAAGGCAAGGGAAGCAAGGGCAAAAATGAACTATTGGGACTTCATCAAGATAAAAAGCTTTTGCAAAGCAAAGGAAACAGTCAACAAAACCAAAAGACAACCGAAAGAATGGGAGAAGATATTTGCAAATGACATATCAGATAAAGGGCTAGTATCCAAAATCTATAAAGAATTCATCAAACTCAACACCCAAAGAACAAAGAATCCAATCAAGAAATGGGCAGAAGACATGAACAGACATTTTTCCAAAGAAGACATCCAAATGGCCAACAGACACATGAAAAAGTGCTCAATATCGCTCAGCATCAGGGAAATCCAAATCAAAACCTCAATGAGATACCACCTCACACCAGTCAGAATGGCTAAAATTAACAAGTCAGGAAATGACAGTGTTGGCGGGGATGCGGAGAAAGGGGAACCCTCCTACACTGTTGGTGGGAATGCAAGCTGGTGCAGCCACTCTGGAAAACAGTATGGAGGTTCCTCAAAAAGTTGAAAATAGAGCTACCATATGATCCAGGAATTGCACTACTGGGTATTTACCCCATAGATACAAAAGTAGGGATCTGAAAGGGTACGTGCACCCCGATGTTTATAGCAGCAATGTCCACAATAGCCAAACTATGGAAAGAGCCAAGATGTCCATCAACAGATGAATGGATAAAGAAGAAGTGGTATATATATACAATGGAATATTATGCAGCCATCAAAAGGAATGAGATCTTGCCATTTGCAACGACGTGGATGGAACTGGAGGGTATTATGTTGAGCGAAATAAGTCAAACAGAGAAAGACATGTATCATATGA
>NW_025409661.1:8765-12436 GCF_002201575.2 Neomonachus schauinslandi
TATGTTGAGCGAAATAAGTCAAACAGAGAAAGACATGTATCATATGATCTCACTGATATGAGGAATTCTTAATCGCAGGAAACAAACTGAGGGTTGCTGGAGTGGGGGGTGGGGTGGGAGGGATGGGGTGACTGGGTGATAGACACTGGGGAGGGTATGTGCTCTGGTAAGCGCTGTGAATTGTTCAAGACTGTTGAATCTCAGATCTCTACCTCTGAAAGAAATAATGCAATATATGTTAAGAAAAAAAAAAAGAAGAAGAAGAAGGTAGCGGGAGGGGAAGAATGAAGCGGGGGAAATCGGAGGGGTAGACGAACCATGAGAGACGATGGACTCTGAAAAACAAACTGAGGGTTCTAGAGGGGAGGGGGGTTGGAGGATGGGTTAGCCTGGTGGTGGGTATTGAGGAGGGCACATTCTGCATGGAGCACTGGGTGTTATGCACAAACAATGAATCATGGAACACTACATCTAAAACTAATGATGTAATGTATGGGGATTAACATAATAATAAAAAAAAAAGAAAGAGAAATAGAGCAACAACAACAACAACAAAAAAAGAAAAGCCCTGATCACCATCCTATTTATTACAATGAAGTCCATCAGTTGACAAGTCCCATATATGAACATAAAATTTCAATCTTGATAATGCTTTAAGCCAAGAAAACGAACATTTGAGGAAAACCTGTGAGGTCAAATCAAATAGATCAAAGAAGATTTCAGAAGAGAGAATTACAGTGCAGGAAGAGGAAAAGTTTTAAATGTTAGAATTAATATCCTCATAACAATGACAGAAGATAATTTTTCCATTACTGAAGAAGAAAAATAATAAAGAGGAATAGATAACAAGAAAAATTTCTTAAATTAAAAATATGATAATTAGAATTTTAAAATTCAGTAAGGAATATGAAGCTATTGTTGAGAAAATCTTCCAAAAATACATCAAAAAGAAAGGTGGGAAATAAAAGATCAAATGAGATGATAGAATAAACAGATGTTCAGACATGACAGTTCTTAAAAATTAACCTCATGGGCACAACACTCATTCTCATGACAGCAATAAAAAATTAACTCCAGGGCGCCTGGGTGGCTCAGTCGGTTGAGCGACTGCCTTCGGCTCAGGTCATGATCCCAGGGTCCTGGGATCGAGTCCCACATCGGGCTCCCTGCTCTGTGGGGAGCCTGCTTCTCCCTCTCCCACTCCCCCTGCTTGTGTTCCCTCTCTCGCTGTCTCTCTCTCTGTCAAATAAATAAATAAAATCTTTAAAAAAAAAAATTAAAAAAAAAAAAATTAACTCCACTAAAATGAACAGTGGACCAAGAAGATTACATAGAACCCAGGAAAGAAAGAATCCAATGTGGAATTCATGCAAAGGGACTTCGGGGGCTGTGACTGACAAGCAGAGTCCAGGAACAGATTTGTCCTTAGACTAGAAAACAATCAGTCCAGATAGGAGCAGGAGCACAGAGTCCTCCCAGAAGGGGACTGTAAGCCAAATTTTTTAAAATGAAATCAATAGATTATTTTATCAGAAGTGTATTAGAGTTCTATAGGAGAATTTTAGGGAATTCATGACAAGTTTATAGAAAACTTAGCACATATAAAAACGAGCAGTGTAGGGGCACCTGGCTGGCTCAGTTGGTACAGCACGTAACTCGATTTCAGGGTCATGAATTCAAGACCCACGTTGGGCATGGAGCCTACCTTTTAAAAATAAATAAATAATAAATTAAAAAATAAAAATGAGCAGTGTAGAAGAATAAGGATGTATAATAATAATAAAGTGTTAGCATGCAGATAAATAAAACAAATAACCCAATATAACTCAATAGATAAATGATAGGAAGAGATTTACAGAATTATAAATTGCAAATGGCTAATGCACATAAAAGACCTCAGTAGGAATTTTAAAAAATTGAAATTAGAGAAATGAGAAGTAAAGCAAGAGTAAGACATCATTTCATACCCATCAAGGGGGTAAAAGGTAAAAGTCTGATAATACCAAGTGTTATAAGGGATACCGACTGATGGGAATAGATACGTGTTGATTGTATGAGTATAAATTTTCCAACCACTTTGAAGAGCAATTAGGCAACATGTATTAAAGTTTCAACTGTGTATAGTCTTTAACTCAGGACTTAAATACTAAAGAAACTCACAGAGTTACGTGTCGACATATGAACAAAATATTTACTACAGCCGTAACAATATGAAGCATTTATCTGGATGCACACACATTTTTTCTAAGTATAAAGACAGATGTGGCATGATAAACACTAAGTTCAGGATCCAGGTTATTTGAGAAGAGAGGGGAGGGAATGAAATTGTGCTAAGGACAGGTATTGTCAACTGAATCTATGAATGCTCCGAAGCATGAGTAGCATATAGTTTTTTTTTTTTAATTGGGTAGCTACATGGTTGTTTATGACATTCTCCTCTATACTTTTAGGCATGCTAGAATTACATTTTAATTTTTAAAAATAGGGAAGTAGATAAATGATGAAGAAATTAATAACTGTGTCAAACCAAGCTGAAAGGTGGAGATGGGAGGAAAAAGTGGGGTGAGACTGAAGGGCAAGAATGAACTCGTGAAATGTAACCCAGATCAGTGAGGACGAAGGTGGATGGGTCAGGCCGACAGGAAGAGCACAACGCAGAAAGCAACAGGAAACGGCTCCTAGGTCCCAAATGGTAGGAATGAACCGTATAAGAATGCACCCTCATTTCCCCCCAACGATGCCTGTGGTGAGTGGAGAATCTGGGGGCTGAGTTCTTCGCTGGCTTTGCCCATCAGTCGGGAGTTTGGTACGAAAGTCAGCATTTCCCCCTTCACCGTTTCCTCAGCTGTGAAAGACTAGGTGAGCTCTTAGGTGTATTAGTCCTGTCACATTTGCACAAAGATACCTGTGGCTTCCATCTTTGGAACGCATAGGGTTACTCTTGACTTCTAATAGTAATGTTTTATTCTTAAAACTAAAATAGCAAAGTATCTACTCCCCAACCAATCCCTTATAGCATTTGTCCCCTTCCTGTAACTTCAGATCAGCCTTTTCAGCCTAGTTCTCTCTTTTTTTTTTTAAAGATTTTATTTATTTGACAGAGAGAGAGATAGCGAGAGCAGGAACACAAGCAGGGGGAGTGGGAGAGGGAGAAGCAGGCTTCCCGCCGAGCGGGGAGCCCGAGGCGGGGCTCGATCCCAGGACCCTGGGATCATGACCTGAGCCAAAGGCAGACGCTTAACGACTGAGCCACCCAGGTGCCCTCAGCCTGGTTCTCTTAAAAGATCTTCGTCTCCACTCATTTTCAAACACTTCCTCTAATTCTTAGTTTTATTCTCACTAAACGAAACCCATTTTTCCTACCTTTTTGTTAAATGTTTGTTCCGGTGCATTTCTTTCAGTAACAAGAGAACAATTCAGTAACAAGAGAACATTCGTCTTGGAAACAAATTTAAAAGATGGAGTCAAAATATGATACAACTAATAATCATAGCTGAGATGGATTTCTATTCTCCAATCCACATGAAAAAGACAATCCATATGCATTTATGTTATATTTATATCAGATACTTCCTATCACAAAGGCAAAATAAGAATCAGGAACCTAAGTGCCCTGGTAGTTTATTTGATTTAAAAGAAAGATAAAATCATTAAAACACCAAATAACTTCA
>NW_025409662.1:0-12422 GCF_002201575.2 Neomonachus schauinslandi
GATTGATAAGATGTTGGTTGAAAAAGGGAAAAAGAAAAATTCAAAAAGAAAAAAAAAGAAAAAAAGACAGTTAAAAATTAACTTTGAAAGACTAAAGAATCATGGTAAAAAAGCCATGAATTCTATGTGCAGTAGTCCCCTAGCGCTGGAGTTCTGCCATTCTCATTGATTGGTAAACTTGGCCTTGGCTGGCTGTTTTCGCTCATCTTCTGGGGAGGGTCCTGTTGCCGTGGTTTCCAAATGTCTCTGCCGGAGGCGGAATTGCCCCGCCCTTGCCCCCTCCCGGCTAAGTAATCTGCTCAGGTTTGCTCTCCGGGGCTTTTGTTCCCTGCGAGCTTTCCGTACAGCTTTGGAGGCGGAGAGTGAAAATGGCGGCCTCCCAATCTCCGCCCCCGGAGGAGCCGAGAACTCGGGGCCCCGCTTCTCAGTTAGCCCCCAGAGAAAAGCCATCAGTCACTCCCATCTCCCCGGTCTCCAGCCGCACTCTGTGCTCACCCGGCCTGTGACCACGCGTGTCTATCTCTGGCACCCGACCCCGGGTGGAGTCTCCAAACCCAGCAGATCCCTGCGGTGCACTCCTGTGCGGCTCCTCCCGGGTGAGGAAGGGTAGTCTCCCCGGATCTGCCGCTTGTTGGGTCCCTGCTGGAGGAGCAGTGGCCCGACTGTGCCGTGGATCACGGTTTATGGCAACCCCTAGCTGAGAGCCCGCGCCTGGGCTCCGCCTCTGCAGCCGGCTTCCCTGCTCCGTTACCTGGGAGCTCTGCCACACTCAGGCACCCCCGGTCTTTCTGTGACCCCGAGGGTCCTGAGACCACACTGTCCCGGAGGGTTCCACCCCCTGTTTAGCCACCAGAGTGACGTCCCTCAGTGGAGCAGACTTTTAAAAGTTCCGATTTTGTGCTCCGTGGTTCTATCACTTGCCAGAAGCGGCCGCCGGAGGCCCCTCCCCTGCCGTCTATCCTCCCGAATATCACCTCGGATTCACTTCTCCGCACGTCCTACCTTCCAGAAAGTGGTCGCTTTTCTGATGAGAGAGTTGTTGCTCTTCTTTTCTTCGATCTCCTGTTGAGTTTGTAGGTGTTCAGAATGGTTTGACCCCTATCCAGCTTAATTCCTGAAAGGAGACGAAATCCAGGTCTCCTACTCCTCCGCCATCTTGCTCCACCCCCCCATCTGATTTTTGAACTAGGATTAACCATCATGATATAGTATTTAGCAAGTCCTAGTATTTTTGCCTTAGATTTGTACCTATTCAAGGGATCAAACATATTGCCATTTTCCCACCAATGTGGCAAAGCGGTCATTAGAAAGGTCTTAAATATTTACTATGGAAAAGTGTCACATCTATTTTTTGAGGTAGGATATCCCATTTACTCATCATAGCAGTCTTGTGAGACACGTTGAGTTTATTATTC
Source organism: Neomonachus schauinslandi (assembly GCF_002201575.2). NCBI lineage: Eukaryota > Metazoa > Chordata > Mammalia > Carnivora > Phocidae > Neomonachus > Neomonachus schauinslandi. The sequence continues at coordinate 1,416 of NW_025409662.1, forward strand.
TTACCACGGATGAAACAAGGATGTGTCAGGGAGGCTAAACAATCTGCCTAAGAACCCTAGACAGCAGGCAACCTGGCAGAGACAAAGTTACAGGAACAGCCATGTAGAATCACATTATGGCTTCAAATCAGGATGAAAGTGCTGAAAAGCTTGGCAGCATCAGTGACTCTTTTGTCTTCTTTGCATCACTTTGTTAATTCGTGATCATAGTGACTTATCATTTTTGTTTCTTGGTTTCTGTCTCAGGCTCTGAGCTGATCCATAAATCCCATGGGCAGCACTACAAAAGAACAACCCTATTCCTATCAGGTTGGTTGTCTTTTATCAATGTTTCACTCAAAGGACCCGTTCTCTCTTCTCCATTCTCATGGCCACAGTTCTAAGTGCCTTTTGGTGAGATGCTGGTCTAAGAAGGTGCAGAACTCTACCTTATTTTTATACACACGGGAATGTTGAGGGACCATCTCCACCTCCTCTATTTCAATATAGGAGTATTTCTCAGTGAAGTCACTTTTCCTTTCAATTTTCTACTTTCACTGAGCAATTCTACATTGAGTCTGTTTTTGTTTTGTTTTTTAAAAGATTTTATTTATTTATTTGAGAGAGAGAGAGAGAGCACAAGCAGGGGGAGAGGTAGAGGAAGAGGGAGAAGCAGACTCCCCACTGAGCTGGGAGCCCAACATAGGGCTCGATCCCAGGATCCCGTGATCATGACCTGAGCTGAAGGAAGACGGTTAACCAACTGAGCCACCCAGGCACCCCTACATTGAGTCTTTTAATTAAAATTACTGGCTCTGCCTTCTTTCCATAATATTGCACAGTATAAAATAGATTCCCTAACACTAGAATCTATACTTGAGTTTATTATTAAACAGATGATTATTTTCAATTAGCAGCTTGTACTTTACTTTTGCTTTAGGAAAATGCCACAGAGGACTGTGTAAGGCTGCTGGGTTTGGCATACGATTCCTGTTCCTAGGGTTAATAACCAGTTTCCTCAAACTACAAAACCTTAATGTTTTACTTTTTCATCACAGAGTGCATGGGCTTTATATAGATGTTGAGGAGGGATTTCACAGCCCCAGAATGAAGCTATTTGTACTATTTATTATACTATTTATACCTGCTGCACCTCCTCCTATCCAGAGGGAGAGAACTTTTAAGAGCCCTGTCCAAACTGCAGGTGTGCCGAAGGCTCCTGCTAACAGCAGGGGCAGCCTTTATAGCATTTCCTCAAGACTGCTTCAGATCACTTTTCAGTGTGTAAAACTGGATTTTCATTAATGGCACTAATGACACACTAATGGGGATAGGGCAGCACACCCAACGCCAGAGACTGAGCAAGTGAGGCTGAAAACAGGCCAGTCTGAGCTTCTGTAAGATGAAATACTGCAGGGTGTTGATACATTGCATTTCTTCTCGAATACCTGGCAGGCGCAGGACCTACTTGTTAAATGGGATGCCTTTGAGGCCAAGCAGGAATAGATCTAGTTACAGTTTTTCACACAAGGACAAAACAAGGAGACAGAAAAAGCTCAGGGGTCAGACATTTGCAAGCTGCAGCTGTTTTCTGCAGCAGGGCATTCTGAAGACCTATGAGCTGACACATTACCCAAGACATGACCATGCACTGACCTCCCTGCTCCTTCTACTCCCTGGAGTGGTGTTCAAGGCTACTGTTTGTTACAAGGGCCACTAAGGACCATATCAAAGCAGCAGCTACATCACAGTTATCACTTTTAAAATATACACAATCTGCTCTAGTTGGGAAATATAGAGGAGCAAACCTGAGTTCTAGCCTTTCAGGGAGCTCAGGTGATCAGTAGTTCCTAATTCTTAAAGCAGCTCCTTGTGGTAGGTCAGCATAGTTTTTAAACAAATAGTGTGAGAGCAGAGGAAGCCTGAGAAGCTGATGGAGATAGATTATTTTGACTTTCTTTTCATTGTGCAATCCATCAGCACAGGAAAATAGTTTCTTTGCATTATTTCCACCTGGCTTTGATCTTGTTAGTGGAATGCTGGGAGAAATGCTGGCCTTTAAAATTAGCTTGTGCAGTTGTAATATTAAAAACAATTAACAAAAAAAAAGAAAAAACAATTAACAGACTACTTTTCAGAGAGGACAGCTTATCACAGAAGTAGGAATATGTCTCAAAAATCAACTCTGTAGGTATGTCAAAGGCAAAACACCCACACCACCACTTTCTCTGACTTTGCTAAAATAAGTCAGCACCCTAGGAAAAGCCCATTTATCATCCCTGTCCTAGTCAATGCCCTCATATTTGAGACAAAAGATACACAGGAAAGTTGAGTAACTTGCCCAGCATCACACAGGGATGTGTGACAGAGCCAGAACTAGAAACATAGTCTCTTAACATCCTACCCACTTATTTCTCTTCTGTCTCATACTGCCTCTCTGGAAAATTCCCTTTCAATCAAATTTCCTGCATAAATTATGTGGTTGCTACAGCCTCTTAGTTAGGCCAGTGGATGCAGGGCCAGTCTTAAGGTCAGTAGGTGATGGGCTTGCATCTATTACATTTGAAATAGGTACTTTCTTTTGGGTGTCATATCTGTTCCTTATGCAGGTCCAAAGCTAAAGACTGGAACCACCGTTGATTCTCTTGCTTACTTTTCAGTGAGACCTGCAGAGTATCAAAAAGAAATTTCCTTCTAATATTCAGTTCTAGAGAGCTGGGATTGTTTCCCTTTTATGTCTCTAGCTGGGTAATTATATTGTAGATCTACAAAGTAATTTTCTCATTTCCATGTTTAGGTCATCAAACTACCAAACATTTTTTGCAATTCATTTGTACATATTGGCCACTTTTATGTTGGTACAAGTGACTGTGAACCTACGATGCTGAAATGATACACATTATTAGGAAATAGGAATTATCTGTTTCAGCATTCTTTGTGTGTATCCATCTAGGTTTTGAGTTGACTGGCGTAGAAGTGTGACCACAAGATGGACCACCTAAAATATGCACATTTGTAAGCTCTCTCTCTGTGTTAGGTGAATACTTGCTCTTTGTACCAGTGCACCAGTATAAAACTGTTTTGAATATTCTTGTAAGGTTGGTGGGGTTACGTTGTAAGATTGAGGAACTGATGTATCTTCAAGAGTCGTGATACATGAGTTACTGAGGAGAGACACAAAAAGCTTAAAAATCTACCCTGCCTATGGCTTTGAGTTGATAGGATTAAAGAAAGATAAAAAAGAATAGCATATCCAATAGAGAGTTAGTATCTAAAATATATAAAGAACTCATACAACACCAAAAATACTAATGACCTAAAAATTAGAAGTTAAAAACTGGCAGAAGACATGGAACAAACATTTCTCCAAAGACAACCTACAGATGGCCAATAGACACAAGTAAAGATGCTCAACATCACTAATCATCAGGGAAATGCAAATCAAAACCACAATGAGATATCACTTCACACCTGTCAGAATGGCTAAATTCAACAACACAGGAACAACAAGGTAGGTGAGGATGTGGAGAGAAAGGAACCCTCATGCACTGTTGGTGGGAATGCAAACTAGTGCAATCAGTGTGGAAAACAGTATGGAGGTTCCTCAAAAAGTTAAAAATAGAACTGCCCTATGATCCAGTAATTGGACTAGGTATTTACCCGAAGAATATGAAAGCACTAATTTGAAAGGATATATGCAACCCAATATTTATTGCAGGATTATTTGCAATAGCCAAATTATGGAAGCAGCCTAAGTGTCCACTGATAGATAAATGGATAAAGAAGATGTGGTATATTATCCAATGATAAAAAGAATGAAATCTTGCCATTTGCAACAACATGGATGAATCTAGAGGATAGAATGCTAACTGAAATGAGTCAGAGAAAGACTAATATCATATGATTTCTTTTTTGTTGTTGTTAAAACAATTTTTTTTATTTTGTGTATTGCTAGCACTATTATAATGATATGATTTCACTCATACAAATGAACAAAGGAAAAAAAGACAAACCAAAAAACACTCTTAACTACAGAGAACAAACAGATGGTTACCAGAGGGAAGGTGGTAGGGGGGATGGATGAAATGCATGGAAGGTCTTAAGAGTACACTTATCTTGATGAGCACTGGGTAATATATGGAATTGTTGAATCACTATACTGTACACCTGAAACTAATATAACAGTGTATGTTAACTACACTAGAATTAAAAAAAAAAAAGCTATAAAAAGAATGGAAACATTTTGTAAACTATGACAGGTTATGTGTATCTATTACTCATTAAATTATATTTTAAAAATTAATATGAATATTATAGGTTGCTTTATCTTTGATTCAAATGATTGGCCTTCCTATAATAGACATCCTGAAATACAGAAAGGCAAGAGTACAGATTCTCAGAGTACACTAGTTAGCTACTGCCACAATCATGCTACATAACAACCATAAAATTTCAGCAGCATACATTTATTTCCCATGCATCTGTGGGGCTCCATTGCTATAAGCTTTTGTATAAGGCTTGCTCATACATCTATAGTCCAGCTGACATACTCATATATTTCCAGGTTAGCTCTTCTCCATGTGTCTCTTCCTCTCCCTGGGGCCAGCAGGTTAACCTGCATGCCTTTTTATTATAATGGAAGAGGCACAAAAGCAAATGAAAATACACAAATGCTTTCTAAAACTCTGCTTATAACTGGCCAGCTAAAAATACACAAGTCACATGGCTGAGACTAGTGCCAAGGAGTGGGGGCAGGTTACCCTGTCCCTATGTGAAGGCCCTGCAAATCTGCATTAGCAAGTAGTATCAATAAAAGGAAGGGTAAAGATTTGTACCAACTAATGCAATTTACCATATGTACATACTATTTAAATCATTAGTAGAAGCAATGGATTAACTGAATGTAAAGCAACATGAACAGATCTTAAAAACATAGTTCTTAGTGAAAAACATGGGAAGAATGGAAAATAACCCCATTTATAAAAATTAAAAATACATACATTCAAACATAACAAATTTGAATAAAAGTAAACCCACTAAGCATACCAGAAGAACTGTTTTTGGAGAAAGGGTGATTAATGAAGGGGATTATGATAGGGATAAAAAAATACACATTTAAAAAAATTATTGGTATATATACTCTGACCACCAGAGAGGTAACTGTAATCTTGATTCATGGGTCATTCATCAATTTTTATTTAAGGCCAGTGAAAGAGATAGTCCTTGTTCAAAAAAGACTGTTTCTGGTTGATTTTGCATTTTATTAATGGAAATCAAGAAAAAATTAATTTATATAGTGGTGTTAGACTATGAGGCCATGTTGCCCATAAAATATTTATAAATTAGGTCAGGATTTTTTTCTATTTTTTTAACTTTACATTACATAGTGCCTCCCAGGTTGTAAATTAGTTTCATATTTCTTGACTACTGTAATCCTTGTCACAGGCTGTATGGTTAGCAAGGTAGGTGCTGGACCCAAAAACCAAGGTTCTGAGGGGCAAAGTGATACCTCAGGTGACACAACTTTTACTTCTCATAGTTCTTATCCAAAAGGCCCACCAAAACTATTTGGCTGTAAAAAAAATACACATACTTGGGCCCACTACCAGAAATTCCAAATCAGTAGGACAAGGTTATACCCCAGACATCTGGGTTTTCACAAAACTTCCTCAGGGATTTTTGTGCCAAAAGGCAAGAACTCTCAACCCAGACATGTTTCTTCACAAAGACACAAGTTAGTTTGCACAGGATTAGACACATTTTGTCAGTCTTTCACATTTTCCATTTTCTCTTTTTCCTTTTTCATAGCTCTCACTTGGCTGGGCTCTTCTAATCCTAGGAATGACCTCCTGTTGCTAGTTCTACCCATTTCCTTCTTGGCCAAGGTTTAATTTCTCTCTGCCCACTTGATTCTTACAAGATTAAGCAAAGTTATTTTCAAAGAGGAATGGAGCAAAAACATTGCTCTCTTATCACTGAGAACAGAATAAAGGACCCATGGCCCTTCTAGTTACATATTACACTGAACACTTTATACCTTTCATAGCATGCTCACGTTCTGCACTTTACTCTTTGAATTCAAAAGAAGATATGATAGCATGGTGACCTGGTAAGACAGTAAAACTGTTGGGACTATAGGTTACAGCCCTGGCTTTGCCAATAATCAGCTAAGTGACTTGAAATAAGTATAATGGTTCATGATTTGGTCTATGAATAGCCAAAGATATACATTCAGTTTTGCTCTAAGGCTTGTTTTGAAAACATGAATTTGTGTCAGTACAACTGATTATTTTATGGAAGAACTGGAGTGTAACATGAATTTTGTGTTTGCAAATGTAGGATTTCATCCTAGAGAAATACTATATGAACACAGCAAATTGCACCCAACTGAACCAAGCTGTGTAGGAATATACAAAATGCACCCAAGTATACACCTCAAATACCTACTGAGTACCTCAGTTCATCATGTGCGTCATGAGCTGCACCCACCCACCCAGAGTGTTACAATTTTCTGAGTCCAAAGAACTTTCCTTACACCTTTCACAACAGCTCACAAGCTGCAACCCTTCCAATATTCTATCCACAAGCAAACTTCAGATCTTTTTCAAAGCAAAGCACCAAATTTATTGTAGTTTTGAAGTGACAGTGAGTCTATAGTTCTAGATCTTTCAGACCTAGCTGACATCTCACTCTGCAAATGCTGCCAAGATAGCCAAATCTGGGAAGTACTCTATGAGCTACAAGAGAAGCACAGGGCACCATGCCCGCCTTCCTTCACCCTTGCATCACACATCTTTTACTGATTCATGCTTTAGGAATAAACCAAGGTCACACCAATGTTTAACTTAGAACTAAGCCTTCAGTCTTACCCAGTTTTGGAACGGGAACAATCTCTGAAGAATGGCTTAGCACCACCTTCAAATTGTTTGGACTTGATTCTTTTTGAAATGAAGGAAGCAGGCTTGATGAGCCCTGAAGTCTTTCCAGTTTGGGATCACAATGGACTCTACTGTTGTTACTTAGGGCCCAGTATTAATATTAAAAATGCTGAGATCTGAAGTTTTTTAAGTATTTCTGTAGCATTGGGATTCCATCCCAATACATTCCATCAGGTAACAAAAGAAAAAAGTCTTTATCCCATGTTATTGTTTAGTGACTCAGTCACACACAACAAAGGTAGTAAATCTCCATAGTTAAATGGAGCTTAATGGTTGAAACACCCTCAGGGAATATGGAAAGAAGTAAAAGATTAATCACAAAGAGTGATATATGATGACTATGATTATTAACTTTTAGTTTCTTTACACTGCCATATTATAAGATTTGAAATTAAATTTTCATGCTAGAAGGTCCAAGGAGGGGAATTTTCCATTTTATTTTTTTTTTAAGATTTTATTTATTTATTTGAGAGAGAGAATGAGAGAGAGAGAGAGAGAGCATGAGAGGGGGGGAGGGTCAGAGGGAGAAGCAGGCTCCCCGCTGAGCAGGGAGCCCGATGCGGGACTCGATCCCTGGACTCCAGGATCATGACCTGAGCCGAAGGCAGTCGCTTAACCAACTGAGCCACCCAGGCGCCCGGAATTTTCCATTTTAAATTCAGACTTACACTATGACTCAAAAGTTCCTATAATCTTGTTACCTCTCTTTTTCTTTCTGTAAAATGGTCCATCTAAAAATAACCTACCTTCCTGAGGTGGAATAAAAATTAGCTCATTAAATTGCTGCAAAGTAGTTGGGAATTATAAATTGTGGTGCTATGTCAATACAACAGTAGATAGAGACACCAAGAGATGAGGAGTTGGCTGAATCAATGGGGAGAGAAGGTAAGTTTCAATAAGTATCATGGAACATTGAGTTTCTTTGGTCCCAGCTGATCACAAAGTAGCCCCCTTCATCTGTTCATGGACATTGTTCAATGAAAGAGAAAGAAGAATGTGTTTCCTCTTTTGCCATGCTTATAATAGAAAACACACTTTACTTCTTACCCACATTCACTTCTTGTCCTCCAGGATATAAAGTTATAAGTAAAATAAATAATAAATACTCAGAGGTGGAATTGCTGGATCATATGGTAATTCTATTTTTCATTTTTTGAGGAACCTCCATACTGTTTTCCATAGTGGCTGCACCAATATACCTTCTTACCAACAGTGCACAAGGGTTCCCTTTTCTCCATGTCTTCACCAACAGTGTTCGTGTACGTGTGCGCTTACGTGTTTTGTTTTTTGATAACAGCCATCCTAACAGGTGTGAGACAGGTGTGAGGTGGTATCCCATTCTGGTTTTGATTTGTACTTCCCTAATTATGTTTGGCACCTTTTCATGTAGGTGCTAAACATAACTGTTGACCATCTGCATTTATCTTTTTGGAAAAATGTCTATTTAGTCTATCTGCCCATTTTTAAATTGAGTTATTCATGTTTTGCTATTGAGCTGTATGAGTTCCTTGTATATTTTATCAGATTGACCCCTTATCAGACATGGGGTTTACAAATATTTGCTCCAATTCTATAGCCTGCCTTTTCATTTTGTTCATGGTTTCTTTGGCTGAACAGAAGCTTTCTAGTTTGAGGTAGTCCCACTTTTTAACTTTTGCTTTTGGTACCTTTGCTTTTGGTGTCAAATCCAACAAGTCACTGACAAGACCAATGTCAAGGAGCTTATTACTCCTTTGTTTTGTTCTAGGATAGATGAACTCTTAAAAGTCAAAAAGACCTGAACATATTACTTCATCTTGAATACTTCATTAGCCTTAAAATATTCTTACCACCAATTTAACTATAATTTCCTCTACCCATATAGATTATTTGTAACCTTAAGTATAATATTTTTCATCCATTTTATTGAAGCAAACTACTGAGAAAGAGCTGGGTCTATTCTTTGAGGGAATCAAGGGTTCGGTGTCATGTTGTGTCTTGTCATATTATACCAAAGGGCCTTACTGAATGTCGGCAAGGAGAAAAAGCAACAGTCTTCTCAGACTTTGTAAAACATAGAAGATCTGAGAGCATAGGAGACACTGGCCTCCAAGAGGAGTGTTGTATGGAAGCCAGGCCTGCACATTCACAAAAGGGATACAAGAAAAACCAAGAAGCAGTTTTTTGGAGTTTCACATTGCCACACTAGATTGGTGACTCCACAGAGACTCTACAAACTGGATACAGGGAAGGAAAGAACATTCCAATCTCAGGACAGAATGTAAATGCTCAAGCTGTTAGGCCACAGAGCAAACTTGGCAGTGTGGCCTGGCAGGGCCATCTCTGGAGAACCATGCCCTGGAAGTAATGGACTGAAAAGAAAAATGTCAGTAGGATCCAAAGTTTCTGCCTTTGGAGTTTTGATGTATTAACTACCAAACAGTTCCACAAAACAAAGCAAGAGGATCTCTTCTCCAGGATTTGTTAAACAAGTTAGGTTATGTCTGGGATCATTAAAAAGTCAGACCAGTACAACACATGAAAGGTGACTTTTCTCTCCTTAGGTAAAAATTAATAGGGGATATCTCAGTTGTATGTAGGGAGACAATTTAAATAAAAAATAGTACACTTTGGCAATATTTTTGCATCTTTGGTGAACATACCCCAAACATCTGCAAACTTTTATTTCAGAATGACACATGGCTTTAATTTTTTATCAGGATCTTGAATAATCTTTAGGCCTGAGAACATAGGAAGTAATTTATAATGATACGGTACTTAGGTCATGTCAATGCATTTAAGTGCTTTATTTTTATTAGTAAAGTCTGTGAGTGAAAGAGTAATACTTGTTGCATATTTGGACTTTTCTAGAGCTTTTCATCTCTTTTTATTTAATATGTCTTACTGTTTATACAAAATATTCAAAAATCCACAATAGCGAAGATCTTAATAATGGTAAATCAAACAATGTGTATTTATTTGAATTTTTTATTCAACTCATTTAAACTAAAAAAAAAGTTCACATATTTCTCTCATCCCCACTCCAACTCTGGCAATTACCAATCTATTCTCTGTATCCATGAACTTGGTTTTTTTGTTCACTTTTTAGATTCCACTAAAGAGTGATCAAATAGTATGCCTTTATCTGTCTTATTTCACTTAGCATAATGCCCTTGAGGTCCACATCCATGTTGCTGCAAATGGCAAGATTTCATTATTTTTATGGCTGAATAATATTCCACTGTATATATGTACACCACAATTCTTTTTATCCATTCTTACACCAATGGCCACTTAAGTTGTTTCCATATCCTGGCTACTATAAATAATGTTTCAGTGAACATAGGGGTGCATATATGTTTTTGAATTAGCGTCTTCATTTTCTTCAGATAAATACCCAGAAGTGGAATTGCTTGATCATATGGTAATTCTGTTTTTAATTTTTTGAGGACCCTCCATACTGTTTTCCATAATGGTTGCACCAACTTACATTCCCACCAATAATTTGGAAATTCCCCTTTTCCCCACATGCTCAACAACACTTGTTATTTCTTGTCATTTTGATAAAAGCCATTTTAACAGGTGTCAGGTGATCTCTCACTGTGGTTTTAATTTTGTATTCACTGATGATTAATGATGTACCTGTTGGCCATCTGTATGTCCTCTTCTTCAAAAACAAATACTTAGATCTTCTGTCCATTTTTTAACTAGATAGTTTGGGTTTTTTGATATGGAATTATGTGAGTTTTTGTATATTTTGAATATTAGCTCATTATCAGATATATGAGTTACAATTATTTTCTCTCATTCAGTAGAATGCCTTTTCATTTTGTTGGTGGCTTCCTTTGGTGTGCCAAAGCTTTTTTTTTTTTAATTTATATAAATAACATTTATTATATATGAATTATATTTCAATGAGGATTTTTTTTTATTCTTATGTTAATCCCCATACATTACATCATTAGTTTTAGATGAAGTGTTCCATGATTCATTGTTTGTGCATAACACCCAGTGCTCCATGCAGAATATGCCCTCCTCAATACCCACCACCAGGCTAACCCATCCTCCCACCCCCCTCCCCTCTAGAACCCTGTTTGTTTTTCAGAGTCCA
>NW_025409663.1:0-12421 GCF_002201575.2 Neomonachus schauinslandi
GATTGATAAGATGTTGGTTGAAAAAGGGAAAAAGAAAAATTCAAAAAGAAAAAAAAAGAAAAAAAGACAGTTAAAAATTAACTTTGAAAGACTAAAGAATCATGGTAAAAAAGCCATGAATTCTATGTGCAGTAGTCCCCTAGCGCTGGAGTTCTGCCATTCTCATTGATTGGTAAACTTGGCCTTGGCTGGCTGTTTTCGCTCATCTTCTGGGGAGGGTCCTGTTGCCGTGGTTTCCAAATGTCTCTGCCGGAGGCGGAATTGCCCCGCCCTTGCCCCCTCCCGGCTAAGTAATCTGCTCAGGTTTGCTCTCCGGGGCTTTTGTTCCCTGCGAGCTTTCCGTACAGCTTTGGAGGCGGAGAGTGAAAATGGCGGCCTCCCAATCTCCGCCCCCGGAGGAGCCGAGAACTCGGGGCCCCGCTTCTCAGTTAGCCCCCAGAGAAAAGCCATCAGTCACTCCCATCTCCCCGGTCTCCAGCCGCACTCTGTGCTCACCCGGCCTGTGACCACGCGTGTCTATCTCTGGCACCCGACCCCGGGTGGAGTCTCCAAACCCAGCAGATCCCTGCGGTGCACTCCTGTGCGGCTCCTCCCGGGTGAGGAAGGGTAGTCTCCCCGGATCTGCCGCTTGTTGGGTCCCTGCTGGAGGAGCAGTGGCCCGACTGTGCCGTGGATCACGGTTTATGGCAACCCCTAGCTGAGAGCCCGCGCCTGGGCTCCGCCTCTGCAGCCGGCTTCCCTGCTCCGTTACCTGGGAGCTCTGCCACACTCAGGCACCCCCGGTCTTTCTGTGACCCCGAGGGTCCTGAGACCACACTGTCCCGGAGGGTTCCACCCCCTGTTTAGCCACCAGAGTGACGTCCCTCAGTGGAGCAGACTTTTAAAAGTTCCGATTTTGTGCTCCGTGGTTCTATCACTTGCCAGAAGCGGCCGCCGGAGGCCCCTCCCCTGCCGTCTATCCTCCCGAATATCACCTCGGATTCACTTCTCCGCACGTCCTACCTTCCAGAAAGTGGTCGCTTTTCTGATGAGAGAGTTGTTGCTCTTCTTTTCTTCGATCTCCTGTTGAGTTTGTAGGTGTTCAGAATGGTTTGACCCCTATCCAGCTTAATTCCTGAAAGGAGACGAAATCCAGGTCTCCTACTCCTCCGCCATCTTGCTCCACCCCCCCATCTGATTTTTGAACTAGGATTAACCATCATGATATAGTATTTAGCAAGTCCTAGTATTTTTGCCTTAGATTTGTACCTATTCAAGGGATCAAACATATTGCCATTTTCCCACCAATGTGGCAAAGCGGTCATTAGAAAGGTCTTAAATATTTACTATGGAAAAGTGTCACATCTATTTTTTGAGGTAGGATATCCCATTTACTCATCATAGCAGTCTTGTGAGACACGTTGAGTTTATTATTCTTACCACGGATGAAACAAGGATGTGTCAGGGAGGCTAAACAATCTGCCTAAGAACCCTAGACAGCAGGCAACCTGGCAGAGACAAAGTTACAGGAACAGCCATGTAGAATCACATTATGGCTTCAAATCAGGATGAAAGTGCTGAAAAGCTTGGCAGCATCAGTGACTCTTTTGTCTTCTTTGCATCACTTTGTTAATTCGTGATCATAGTGACTTATCATTTTTGTTTCTTGGTTTCTGTCTCAGGCTCTGAGCTGATCCATAAATCCCATGGGCAGCACTACAAAAGAACAACCCTATTCCTATCAGGTTGGTTGTCTTTTATCAATGTTTCACTCAAAGGACCCGTTCTCTCTTCTCCATTCTCATGGCCACAGTTCTAAGTGCCTTTTGGTGAGATGCTGGTCTAAGAAGGTGCAGAACTCTACCTTATTTTTATACACACGGGAATGTTGAGGGACCATCTCCACCTCCTCTATTTCAATATAGGAGTATTTCTCAGTGAAGTCACTTTTCCTTTCAATTTTCTACTTTCACTGAGCAATTCTACATTGAGTCTGTTTTTGTTTTGTTTTTTAAAAGATTTTATTTATTTATTTGAGAGAGAGAGAGAGAGCACAAGCAGGGGGAGAGGTAGAGGAAGAGGGAGAAGCAGACTCCCCACTGAGCTGGGAGCCCAACATAGGGCTCGATCCCAGGATCCCGTGATCATGACCTGAGCTGAAGGAAGACGGTTAACCAACTGAGCCACCCAGGCACCCCTACATTGAGTCTTTTAATTAAAATTACTGGCTCTGCCTTCTTTCCATAATATTGCACAGTATAAAATAGATTCCCTAACACTAGAATCTATACTTGAGTTTATTATTAAACAGATGATTATTTTCAATTAGCAGCTTGTACTTTACTTTTGCTTTAGGAAAATGCCACAGAGGACTGTGTAAGGCTGCTGGGTTTGGCATACGATTCCTGTTCCTAGGGTTAATAACCAGTTTCCTCAAACTACAAAACCTTAATGTTTTACTTTTTCATCACAGAGTGCATGGGCTTTATATAGATGTTGAGGAGGGATTTCACAGCCCCAGAATGAAGCTATTTGTACTATTTATTATACTATTTATACCTGCTGCACCTCCTCCTATCCAGAGGGAGAGAACTTTTAAGAGCCCTGTCCAAACTGCAGGTGTGCCGAAGGCTCCTGCTAACAGCAGGGGCAGCCTTTATAGCATTTCCTCAAGACTGCTTCAGATCACTTTTCAGTGTGTAAAACTGGATTTTCATTAATGGCACTAATGACACACTAATGGGGATAGGGCAGCACACCCAACGCCAGAGACTGAGCAAGTGAGGCTGAAAACAGGCCAGTCTGAGCTTCTGTAAGATGAAATACTGCAGGGTGTTGATACATTGCATTTCTTCTCGAATACCTGGCAGGCGCAGGACCTACTTGTTAAATGGGATGCCTTTGAGGCCAAGCAGGAATAGATCTAGTTACAGTTTTTCACACAAGGACAAAACAAGGAGACAGAAAAAGCTCAGGGGTCAGACATTTGCAAGCTGCAGCTGTTTTCTGCAGCAGGGCATTCTGAAGACCTATGAGCTGACACATTACCCAAGACATGACCATGCACTGACCTCCCTGCTCCTTCTACTCCCTGGAGTGGTGTTCAAGGCTACTGTTTGTTACAAGGGCCACTAAGGACCATATCAAAGCAGCAGCTACATCACAGTTATCACTTTTAAAATATACACAATCTGCTCTAGTTGGGAAATATAGAGGAGCAAACCTGAGTTCTAGCCTTTCAGGGAGCTCAGGTGATCAGTAGTTCCTAATTCTTAAAGCAGCTCCTTGTGGTAGGTCAGCATAGTTTTTAAACAAATAGTGTGAGAGCAGAGGAAGCCTGAGAAGCTGATGGAGATAGATTATTTTGACTTTCTTTTCATTGTGCAATCCATCAGCACAGGAAAATAGTTTCTTTGCATTATTTCCACCTGGCTTTGATCTTGTTAGTGGAATGCTGGGAGAAATGCTGGCCTTTAAAATTAGCTTGTGCAGTTGTAATATTAAAAACAATTAACAAAAAAAAAGAAAAAACAATTAACAGACTACTTTTCAGAGAGGACAGCTTATCACAGAAGTAGGAATATGTCTCAAAAATCAACTCTGTAGGTATGTCAAAGGCAAAACACCCACACCACCACTTTCTCTGACTTTGCTAAAATAAGTCAGCACCCTAGGAAAAGCCCATTTATCATCCCTGTCCTAGTCAATGCCCTCATATTTGAGACAAAAGATACACAGGAAAGTTGAGTAACTTGCCCAGCATCACACAGGGATGTGTGACAGAGCCAGAACTAGAAACATAGTCTCTTAACATCCTACCCACTTATTTCTCTTCTGTCTCATACTGCCTCTCTGGAAAATTCCCTTTCAATCAAATTTCCTGCATAAATTATGTGGTTGCTACAGCCTCTTAGTTAGGCCAGTGGATGCAGGGCCAGTCTTAAGGTCAGTAGGTGATGGGCTTGCATCTATTACATTTGAAATAGGTACTTTCTTTTGGGTGTCATATCTGTTCCTTATGCAGGTCCAAAGCTAAAGACTGGAACCACCGTTGATTCTCTTGCTTACTTTTCAGTGAGACCTGCAGAGTATCAAAAAGAAATTTCCTTCTAATATTCAGTTCTAGAGAGCTGGGATTGTTTCCCTTTTATGTCTCTAGCTGGGTAATTATATTGTAGATCTACAAAGTAATTTTCTCATTTCCATGTTTAGGTCATCAAACTACCAAACATTTTTTGCAATTCATTTGTACATATTGGCCACTTTTATGTTGGTACAAGTGACTGTGAACCTACGATGCTGAAATGATACACATTATTAGGAAATAGGAATTATCTGTTTCAGCATTCTTTGTGTGTATCCATCTAGGTTTTGAGTTGACTGGCGTAGAAGTGTGACCACAAGATGGACCACCTAAAATATGCACATTTGTAAGCTCTCTCTCTGTGTTAGGTGAATACTTGCTCTTTGTACCAGTGCACCAGTATAAAACTGTTTTGAATATTCTTGTAAGGTTGGTGGGGTTACGTTGTAAGATTGAGGAACTGATGTATCTTCAAGAGTCGTGATACATGAGTTACTGAGGAGAGACACAAAAAGCTTAAAAATCTACCCTGCCTATGGCTTTGAGTTGATAGGATTAAAGAAAGATAAAAAAGAATAGCATATCCAATAGAGAGTTAGTATCTAAAATATATAAAGAACTCATACAACACCAAAAATACTAATGACCTAAAAATTAGAAGTTAAAAACTGGCAGAAGACATGGAACAAACATTTCTCCAAAGACAACCTACAGATGGCCAATAGACACAAGTAAAGATGCTCAACATCACTAATCATCAGGGAAATGCAAATCAAAACCACAATGAGATATCACTTCACACCTGTCAGAATGGCTAAATTCAACAACACAGGAACAACAAGGTAGGTGAGGATGTGGAGAGAAAGGAACCCTCATGCACTGTTGGTGGGAATGCAAACTAGTGCAATCAGTGTGGAAAACAGTATGGAGGTTCCTCAAAAAGTTAAAAATAGAACTGCCCTATGATCCAGTAATTGGACTAGGTATTTACCCGAAGAATATGAAAGCACTAATTTGAAAGGATATATGCAACCCAATATTTATTGCAGGATTATTTGCAATAGCCAAATTATGGAAGCAGCCTAAGTGTCCACTGATAGATAAATGGATAAAGAAGATGTGGTATATTATCCAATGATAAAAAGAATGAAATCTTGCCATTTGCAACAACATGGATGAATCTAGAGGATAGAATGCTAACTGAAATGAGTCAGAGAAAGACTAATATCATATGATTTCTTTTTTGTTGTTGTTAAAACAATTTTTTTTATTTTGTGTATTGCTAGCACTATTATAATGATATGATTTCACTCATACAAATGAACAAAGGAAAAAAAGACAAACCAAAAAACACTCTTAACTACAGAGAACAAACAGATGGTTACCAGAGGGAAGGTGGTAGGGGGGATGGATGAAATGCATGGAAGGTCTTAAGAGTACACTTATCTTGATGAGCACTGGGTAATATATGGAATTGTTGAATCACTATACTGTACACCTGAAACTAATATAACAGTGTATGTTAACTACACTAGAATTAAAAAAAAAAAGCTATAAAAAGAATGGAAACATTTTGTAAACTATGACAGGTTATGTGTATCTATTACTCATTAAATTATATTTTAAAAATTAATATGAATATTATAGGTTGCTTTATCTTTGATTCAAATGATTGGCCTTCCTATAATAGACATCCTGAAATACAGAAAGGCAAGAGTACAGATTCTCAGAGTACACTAGTTAGCTACTGCCACAATCATGCTACATAACAACCATAAAATTTCAGCAGCATACATTTATTTCCCATGCATCTGTGGGGCTCCATTGCTATAAGCTTTTGTATAAGGCTTGCTCATACATCTATAGTCCAGCTGACATACTCATATATTTCCAGGTTAGCTCTTCTCCATGTGTCTCTTCCTCTCCCTGGGGCCAGCAGGTTAACCTGCATGCCTTTTTATTATAATGGAAGAGGCACAAAAGCAAATGAAAATACACAAATGCTTTCTAAAACTCTGCTTATAACTGGCCAGCTAAAAATACACAAGTCACATGGCTGAGACTAGTGCCAAGGAGTGGGGGCAGGTTACCCTGTCCCTATGTGAAGGCCCTGCAAATCTGCATTAGCAAGTAGTATCAATAAAAGGAAGGGTAAAGATTTGTACCAACTAATGCAATTTACCATATGTACATACTATTTAAATCATTAGTAGAAGCAATGGATTAACTGAATGTAAAGCAACATGAACAGATCTTAAAAACATAGTTCTTAGTGAAAAACATGGGAAGAATGGAAAATAACCCCATTTATAAAAATTAAAAATACATACATTCAAACATAACAAATTTGAATAAAAGTAAACCCACTAAGCATACCAGAAGAACTGTTTTTGGAGAAAGGGTGATTAATGAAGGGGATTATGATAGGGATAAAAAAATACACATTTAAAAAAATTATTGGTATATATACTCTGACCACCAGAGAGGTAACTGTAATCTTGATTCATGGGTCATTCATCAATTTTTATTTAAGGCCAGTGAAAGAGATAGTCCTTGTTCAAAAAAGACTGTTTCTGGTTGATTTTGCATTTTATTAATGGAAATCAAGAAAAAATTAATTTATATAGTGGTGTTAGACTATGAGGCCATGTTGCCCATAAAATATTTATAAATTAGGTCAGGATTTTTTTCTATTTTTTTAACTTTACATTACATAGTGCCTCCCAGGTTGTAAATTAGTTTCATATTTCTTGACTACTGTAATCCTTGTCACAGGCTGTATGGTTAGCAAGGTAGGTGCTGGACCCAAAAACCAAGGTTCTGAGGGGCAAAGTGATACCTCAGGTGACACAACTTTTACTTCTCATAGTTCTTATCCAAAAGGCCCACCAAAACTATTTGGCTGTAAAAAAAATACACATACTTGGGCCCACTACCAGAAATTCCAAATCAGTAGGACAAGGTTATACCCCAGACATCTGGGTTTTCACAAAACTTCCTCAGGGATTTTTGTGCCAAAAGGCAAGAACTCTCAACCCAGACATGTTTCTTCACAAAGACACAAGTTAGTTTGCACAGGATTAGACACATTTTGTCAGTCTTTCACATTTTCCATTTTCTCTTTTTCCTTTTTCATAGCTCTCACTTGGCTGGGCTCTTCTAATCCTAGGAATGACCTCCTGTTGCTAGTTCTACCCATTTCCTTCTTGGCCAAGGTTTAATTTCTCTCTGCCCACTTGATTCTTACAAGATTAAGCAAAGTTATTTTCAAAGAGGAATGGAGCAAAAACATTGCTCTCTTATCACTGAGAACAGAATAAAGGACCCATGGCCCTTCTAGTTACATATTACACTGAACACTTTATACCTTTCATAGCATGCTCACGTTCTGCACTTTACTCTTTGAATTCAAAAGAAGATATGATAGCATGGTGACCTGGTAAGACAGTAAAACTGTTGGGACTATAGGTTACAGCCCTGGCTTTGCCAATAATCAGCTAAGTGACTTGAAATAAGTATAATGGTTCATGATTTGGTCTATGAATAGCCAAAGATATACATTCAGTTTTGCTCTAAGGCTTGTTTTGAAAACATGAATTTGTGTCAGTACAACTGATTATTTTATGGAAGAACTGGAGTGTAACATGAATTTTGTGTTTGCAAATGTAGGATTTCATCCTAGAGAAATACTATATGAACACAGCAAATTGCACCCAACTGAACCAAGCTGTGTAGGAATATACAAAATGCACCCAAGTATACACCTCAAATACCTACTGAGTACCTCAGTTCATCATGTGCGTCATGAGCTGCACCCACCCACCCAGAGTGTTACAATTTTCTGAGTCCAAAGAACTTTCCTTACACCTTTCACAACAGCTCACAAGCTGCAACCCTTCCAATATTCTATCCACAAGCAAACTTCAGATCTTTTTCAAAGCAAAGCACCAAATTTATTGTAGTTTTGAAGTGACAGTGAGTCTATAGTTCTAGATCTTTCAGACCTAGCTGACATCTCACTCTGCAAATGCTGCCAAGATAGCCAAATCTGGGAAGTACTCTATGAGCTACAAGAGAAGCACAGGGCACCATGCCCGCCTTCCTTCACCCTTGCATCACACATCTTTTACTGATTCATGCTTTAGGAATAAACCAAGGTCACACCAATGTTTAACTTAGAACTAAGCCTTCAGTCTTACCCAGTTTTGGAACGGGAACAATCTCTGAAGAATGGCTTAGCACCACCTTCAAATTGTTTGGACTTGATTCTTTTTGAAATGAAGGAAGCAGGCTTGATGAGCCCTGAAGTCTTTCCAGTTTGGGATCACAATGGACTCTACTGTTGTTACTTAGGGCCCAGTATTAATATTAAAAATGCTGAGATCTGAAGTTTTTTAAGTATTTCTGTAGCATTGGGATTCCATCCCAATACATTCCATCAGGTAACAAAAGAAAAAAGTCTTTATCCCATGTTATTGTTTAGTGACTCAGTCACACACAACAAAGGTAGTAAATCTCCATAGTTAAATGGAGCTTAATGGTTGAAACACCCTCAGGGAATATGGAAAGAAGTAAAAGATTAATCACAAAGAGTGATATATGATGACTATGATTATTAACTTTTAGTTTCTTTACACTGCCATATTATAAGATTTGAAATTAAATTTTCATGCTAGAAGGTCCAAGGAGGGGAATTTTCCATTTTATTTTTTTTTTAAGATTTTATTTATTTATTTGAGAGAGAGAATGAGAGAGAGAGAGAGAGAGCATGAGAGGGGGGAGGGTCAGAGGGAGAAGCAGGCTCCCCGCTGAGCAGGGAGCCCGATGCGGGACTCGATCCCTGGACTCCAGGATCATGACCTGAGCCGAAGGCAGTCGCTTAACCAACTGAGCCACCCAGGCGCCCGGAATTTTCCATTTTAAATTCAGACTTACACTATGACTCAAAAGTTCCTATAATCTTGTTACCTCTCTTTTTCTTTCTGTAAAATGGTCCATCTAAAAATAACCTACCTTCCTGAGGTGGAATAAAAATTAGCTCATTAAATTGCTGCAAAGTAGTTGGGAATTATAAATTGTGGTGCTATGTCAATACAACAGTAGATAGAGACACCAAGAGATGAGGAGTTGGCTGAATCAATGGGGAGAGAAGGTAAGTTTCAATAAGTATCATGGAACATTGAGTTTCTTTGGTCCCAGCTGATCACAAAGTAGCCCCCTTCATCTGTTCATGGACATTGTTCAATGAAAGAGAAAGAAGAATGTGTTTCCTCTTTTGCCATGCTTATAATAGAAAACACACTTTACTTCTTACCCACATTCACTTCTTGTCCTCCAGGATATAAAGTTATAAGTAAAATAAATAATAAATACTCAGAGGTGGAATTGCTGGATCATATGGTAATTCTATTTTTCATTTTTTGAGGAACCTCCATACTGTTTTCCATAGTGGCTGCACCAATATACCTTCTTACCAACAGTGCACAAGGGTTCCCTTTTCTCCATGTCTTCACCAACAGTGTTCGTGTACGTGTGCGCTTACGTGTTTTGTTTTTTGATAACAGCCATCCTAACAGGTGTGAGACAGGTGTGAGGTGGTATCCCATTCTGGTTTTGATTTGTACTTCCCTAATTATGTTTGGCACCTTTTCATGTAGGTGCTAAACATAACTGTTGACCATCTGCATTTATCTTTTTGGAAAAATGTCTATTTAGTCTATCTGCCCATTTTTAAATTGAGTTATTCATGTTTTGCTATTGAGCTGTATGAGTTCCTTGTATATTTTATCAGATTGACCCCTTATCAGACATGGGGTTTACAAATATTTGCTCCAATTCTATAGCCTGCCTTTTCATTTTGTTCATGGTTTCTTTGGCTGAACAGAAGCTTTCTAGTTTGAGGTAGTCCCACTTTTTAACTTTTGCTTTTGGTACCTTTGCTTTTGGTGTCAAATCCAACAAGTCACTGACAAGACCAATGTCAAGGAGCTTATTACTCCTTTGTTTTGTTCTAGGATAGATGAACTCTTAAAAGTCAAAAAGACCTGAACATATTACTTCATCTTGAATACTTCATTAGCCTTAAAATATTCTTACCACCAATTTAACTATAATTTCCTCTACCCATATAGATTATTTGTAACCTTAAGTATAATATTTTTCATCCATTTTATTGAAGCAAACTACTGAGAAAGAGCTGGGTCTATTCTTTGAGGGAATCAAGGGTTCGGTGTCATGTTGTGTCTTGTCATATTATACCAAAGGGCCTTACTGAATGTCGGCAAGGAGAAAAAGCAACAGTCTTCTCAGACTTTGTAAAACATAGAAGATCTGAGAGCATAGGAGACACTGGCCTCCAAGAGGAGTGTTGTATGGAAGCCAGGCCTGCACATTCACAAAAGGGATACAAGAAAAACCAAGAAGCAGTTTTTTGGAGTTTCACATTGCCACACTAGATTGGTGACTCCACAGAGACTCTACAAACTGGATACAGGGAAGGAAAGAACATTCCAATCTCAGGACAGAATGTAAATGCTCAAGCTGTTAGGCCACAGAGCAAACTTGGCAGTGTGGCCTGGCAGGGCCATCTCTGGAGAACCATGCCCTGGAAGTAATGGACTGAAAAGAAAAATGTCAGTAGGATCCAAAGTTTCTGCCTTTGGAGTTTTGATGTATTAACTACCAAACAGTTCCACAAAACAAAGCAAGAGGATCTCTTCTCCAGGATTTGTTAAACAAGTTAGGTTATGTCTGGGATCATTAAAAAGTCAGACCAGTACAACACATGAAAGGTGACTTTTCTCTCCTTAGGTAAAAATTAATAGGGGATATCTCAGTTGTATGTAGGGAGACAATTTAAATAAAAAATAGTACACTTTGGCAATATTTTTGCATCTTTGGTGAACATACCCCAAACATCTGCAAACTTTTATTTCAGAATGACACATGGCTTTAATTTTTTATCAGGATCTTGAATAATCTTTAGGCCTGAGAACATAGGAAGTAATTTATAATGATACGGTACTTAGGTCATGTCAATGCATTTAAGTGCTTTATTTTTATTAGTAAAGTCTGTGAGTGAAAGAGTAATACTTGTTGCATATTTGGACTTTTCTAGAGCTTTTCATCTCTTTTTATTTAATATGTCTTACTGTTTATACAAAATATTCAAAAATCCACAATAGCGAAGATCTTAATAATGGTAAATCAAACAATGTGTATTTATTTGAATTTTTTATTCAACTCATTTAAACTAAAAAAAAAGTTCACATATTTCTCTCATCCCCACTCCAACTCTGGCAATTACCAATCTATTCTCTGTATCCATGAACTTGGTTTTTTTGTTCACTTTTTAGATTCCACTAAAGAGTGATCAAATAGTATGCCTTTATCTGTCTTATTTCACTTAGCATAATGCCCTTGAGGTCCACATCCATGTTGCTGCAAATGGCAAGATTTCATTATTTTTATGGCTGAATAATATTCCACTGTATATATGTACACCACAATTCTTTTTATCCATTCTTACACCAATGGCCACTTAAGTTGTTTCCATATCCTGGCTACTATAAATAATGTTTCAGTGAACATAGGGGTGCATATATGTTTTTGAATTAGCGTCTTCATTTTCTTCAGATAAATACCCAGAAGTGGAATTGCTTGATCATATGGTAATTCTGTTTTTAATTTTTTGAGGACCCTCCATACTGTTTTCCATAATGGTTGCACCAACTTACATTCCCACCAATAATTTGGAAATTCCCCTTTTCCCCACATGCTCAACAACACTTGTTATTTCTTGTCATTTTGATAAAAGCCATTTTAACAGGTGTCAGGTGATCTCTCACTGTGGTTTTAATTTTGTATTCACTGATGATTAATGATGTACCTGTTGGCCATCTGTATGTCCTCTTCTTCAAAAACAAATACTTAGATCTTCTGTCCATTTTTTAACTAGATAGTTTGGGTTTTTTGATATGGAATTATGTGAGTTTTTGTATATTTTGAATATTAGCTCATTATCAGATATATGAGTTACAATTATTTTCTCTCATTCAGTAGAATGCCTTTTCATTTTGTTGGTGGCTTCCTTTGGTGTGCCAAAGCTTTTTTTTTTTTTAATTTATATAAATAACATTTATTATATATGAATTATATTTCAATGAGGATTTTTTTTTATTCTTATGTTAATCCCCATACATTACATCATTAGTTTTAGATGAAGTGTTCCATGATTCATTGTTTGTGCATAACACCCAGTGCTCCATGCAGAATATGCCCTCCTCAATACCCACCACCAGGCTAACCCATCCTCCCACCCCCCTCCCCTCTAGAACCCTGTTTGTTTTTCAGAGTCCA
>NW_025409664.1:0-12405 GCF_002201575.2 Neomonachus schauinslandi
AAGGACAAAGCCAGAGGAGACCTCATCCGTCTCTTTTGTTATTTCATATATTTCACAGAGAACAAATAACTCCCTAGATCTCCCCAACCACCTTGTTCACATCTATGAATGACCTACATGTTTTACAAAACACTTAAGAGTTTTTTTGTCACAACTGCCCAAATATTTACATCTAAATATATAAATAAGAGTCTATTCAGTTACTTAATTTTAATGTAAATACGTAAATAAATTCTTAATTTCATTCATAACCATCATATATATGGGATCACAGAGCTAATATTTAGGCAATTCTTATCTTTACCATGAATATAAAGGAGGGCAACCAAATTCTACCAAACTTCTAATGTGGCAAAGGAAAAAAAAAAACTCAAATCCTCTAAAACACTCTTCAGTTTATATCCACAGGTTTTAATGATGTACTCAAGAGCACCTGGGTGGCTCACTTGGTTAAGCAACTGCCTTCGGCTCAGGTCATGATCCTGGAGTCCTGGGATTGAGTCCCACATCAGGCTCCCAGCTCAGCGGGGAGCCTGCTTCTCCCTCTGACCTTCTCCCCTCTCATGCTGTTTCTCTCTCTCTCACTCTCTAATACATAAATAAATAAAATCTTTAAAAAAAATGATGTACTCAAACAATTTTTATAAAAATTATCTGTGTTTTGGGGATCTGGGTTGCTCAGTCAGTTAAGCATCTGCCTTTGGCTCAGGTCATGATCTCAGGGTCCTGGAATTGAGCTCACATCAGGCCCCCTGCTCGGCAGGGAGTCTGCTTCTCCCTCTACCTCTGCCCCTCCCCTTTCTCATGTTTGTTCTCTCTAAAATAAATCAGTAAAATCTTTAAAAAACATTATCTGTGTTTTTAATAAAACATACATGGTTTATTTAAATTCAACCAGTCTTTGCATTTAAGTTCCAAATGATTT
Organism: Neomonachus schauinslandi; assembly: GCF_002201575.2. NCBI lineage: Eukaryota > Metazoa > Chordata > Mammalia > Carnivora > Phocidae > Neomonachus > Neomonachus schauinslandi. Next base: position 926 of record NW_025409664.1, read on the forward strand.
TGACTTTACCAGGTTAATTAAAATAATCACTACAGAAAAACAGAAGGAAGTTGATGGGTGGTTTGTGGCTATTTCTCGTAGGTCCATAAGTTTCAATTTCATTTATCATGTTCAACCAGAAGAGATAAACTACTTCCTGCTAAAAATGTTCTTAGATTTGAATTTTCTCAGCTATTCCCAAAGCAGTTAGATTCCCTCCTGGGAGTTAGAGGGAGAATTGGCAGACTCTATAGCCAGGGTGTCCTTTGAAGAGGGAGGGAATCACAGTCCTGCTATTACCTGCTATTACACTTTGCATCCCCCTGGCAGCCTTACACGCTCAAATGGCTTTGATAATAGTGTGGCCTTATCTAGTAATGCTGACCCACACTTACATCCTAGATTTAATATTATCTAGGATAACGCTCAGGCACCTACTCCAAGATACGCATATAAGAACGGCCAACAGCAGCATTGTTTGTATTAATGGAAACTAGAAACAATCCAAATGCTTATAATGGTAAACTAGGTAAATTGTGACCCGTTATTATAAAAGAGTACTCTACAACAATATGAATAAACCTTAGCTAAACAGGGACACCTCGATGTCTCACTCCCTTAAGGATCTGACTCTTGATCTCAGGGTCATGAGTTCAAGCTCTGTGCTGGGCTCCACACTGGGTGTGGAGCCTGCTAAAGAACATCAGCTAAACAAATAGAAACAGTGTTTTTCACACAAAGTGCTGAGCAAACGATGCAAGTTACAAAGTAATCCTTCCCTCTACATAAAGCTCAAAAACAAGTAAAACAAATTATTTTTTATGAATTCAAATATGGGTGGTAAGACTATATAGTTAGAGTAAAAAATTATAGTAAAAACTAAAAATTGTATCAAAAGGCTGATTATAACAAAGTCAAGATCAAAATAGAGAGAAAGGTATGAAGTTGAGTAGAGTCTGAGGTTCTGTCCAGGTTCTAGTGAAGGGTGTCAATATCATGACCATTCACTTTTCCATGATTCTTTAAATTAAACAATTTATATGTCAGTCAATTTATACATCATATTTTTATATGACAGTGTTGTACCCAGTATTATACCTATGACAATAAGAAAGCAGGAAACAAAGACACTATATAAAAATAATATAAATGATGAAGAGTATTTTTTAAAAGGATGAAAGTGGCTGATAAAATCACATTTGAAAAAGCTAACTTTAGACAAAAAAGATACACTATCAAGGACTTGTAAGGAATCACACACGGGGACTACAATGAATACCTATCAAAATAAGATTTTACAGAAAAGCAACATAATTGAAAAAGGAAGGAGCCAGGAATGTTTCTCCAGCAGAAGCCTGGACACCATCCTCTCTGCAAAGCTGCAATTGTGAGGACAGTCTTTCATCTCAAAGATCCAAATTGCCACCAGCTCAGTACATTCTCCAACAGGCTATTTCTGGTCTCTGAATTGTTCCCAGCTCTCTGATCTTCTTCCTCATTACTTGTCCTCCATCTGAGGGAAGCAGTGGGAATAGCACAACCTTCCTACTAAGTGAGATTCCACCGCCCCTGCACTGCTGCCCTGTGTTGGGATCTGTGGTTACTACTGGATAAACAGATGAAGAGCCTAAGTGGGGAACATGAAAAGGAAAAGCCTCCAAGAAAAGGGAAAGAGACAGACGACAAATCTAAAAGGACAAATGACAGAAGCTGAAAGAGACAGGACATATATACAGAGATTCCAGTTACAAAGAAAACAGAGAATACTCCCTAAAAGTGAAAACAGGAGGAAAATGACAGAATGACAGAGAAAACAATAAAATGATGGGCAATAGAATTCTCAAGGTACAAAAAGCTCAGAATGGATTGAAATCATAACAAGTGAGGTAAAATACAGTGCCAGACTGCAGAGCAAGCATCTTTTTTAATTATTCCATACTCAGAGGTAGTTCACTTATAGAAGGAACTTTCACACACATGCCCATCTTACACAAAGGGTAGGACATCGTGCATAGGGTCACCTGTATTTCCATCCAGAGTCAGTGGTAACAAACGTGCTCGCTCCCTGTTCAACATACCACACAGTCCCTCACCCTCTTCTGCACAAGGCATGACTCTGAGGCTTTCATGGAAACATTCTCCCAGTCTGGAGCTGAGTATTCCACTGCCCCTGTGGGGTTCTTGAAGGATGCTCCCAAACTATTTCATCTTGGTGGGAATTTCCTGGAACCTAAAGCAACTGGGTATAGTGATTGTGATGAGGATATAACTGAGAGCACTAGAAGCCCAAACGTGTAGAAAGAGGCCATAAATCACTGGGTGCATTTTCCCTTATCCGCTCCCTCCCACTCCCAAACACACAGTCATGTACATGCGCACAAGATACATGCATTAGGAAGCTTCCAAAATTGGGAAGCTTCTTTGAATACTTGACCACTTAACAAATCCCTGCTCGGGCTGCTGAATATACAAGGAAACTTAAAACAGTTTGAGCCAACTTCTATTTTCATACATTAAAATTCTTTTACCTTTGGCCATTTGGGGACCAACCCTATAATTCTTATGTAATTAAATTCTCTACATTATTAACACCTTAACATTATAAATTATAAACATAAAGTTTGTAATCACAGTGAGGAGATCTTTGAATGCTCAGCATGCTGACTAAAACATTAAGAACAGTTGATCACTGACCTTTGGTAACCATTAGTCTCTACCTGGTAAGAGTAGGGGCTTATTAAAAGCAATTTAAAAATATCCCAAAGTTCCATGGAAAGAACATAATTTTGGAGTCTGTATGTCTAGGTCCACATTTTGGCCCCATTATTTAAAACTGTGACATTTCAAGAAAAGAATTTAACCTCCCTCTTCCAGAGTGTGCTCACCTGTACCTAATGGTCTCTGAAGACAATGACAATGTTGATAATGTCGACTCTTGGTGCTATGGGAAATAAATAATATAGAGAATGTGAAAATTCCTAATAAATTAGAAAGCACAACGTAAATGCAAAGAACTAATAGTTCTGACTGAAGTCACACTTTTTCTGCAGTGCATTTTCCCAGTCACCCTGCATTGAGCTGTTATCGGCCACTCTCTGCTTGAAATGGTCTTCATGAAACTATTCAGCCTAGATATACTCACTTGGCAGCAACCATTACAATTCTGGTTCTTTTAAAACTCTATGTCCTTTACCTTTAGTTCTCTTTTTAGCCATTTCCCCCTTTAAAAATGATGATACTTCAACTGAACCACCAAAGAATAATTGTCAAAGGGTATCAAGCTCTGAGTCCTCTCTCCAAGTAGAATCTTACACCATCCATTGCGAATCCTGACCTATCTACATGGGTATTTACAGTTAATATGTCTCCCCCACCAAAAGTGGCTGTATTCATTTCCTGGGGCTGACATAAAAAGTACCACACACTGCGGACGCAAACAAGACACTTATTCTCTTCATGGTTCTGGAGGCGAGTCCAAAATTAGGTGTCATCCAGGACACCCTCTCTTGGAAGGTTCTAAAGGAGAATGTGTTCTATGCCTTTCTCTTAGCTTACGGTGTTGTCAGCAATCCTTCGTGCTTGTTTTGTTTTTTTCTTTCTTTCTTTGTTTTTAGAGAGGGAGAGAAGGGAGGGGAGGAACAGTGGTAGAGGGAGAGAATCTTAAGGAAGAACCATGCGCAGCACAGAGCCTGTGTGGGGCTCAATCTCACAACCCTGAGATCATGACCTGAGCTGACATCAAGCCTCGAATGTCTAACTAGCTGAGCCACGGTGCCCCAATCCTTGGCATTCTTTGACTTACAGATTCATCGTTGTTCCAATCTTTGTCTCTGTGGTCACCTGGTGTTCTCCTTGTATCTGTGTCTGTTTTCCCTTCTTATAAGGACATTGAACATTTTGGATTAAAGCCCACCTTCATCGTGTATGACCTCATTTAAATTCGATTACATGTGCAAAGACTCCATATTCAAATAAAGTCACATTCACATACACCAGGTGTTGGGACATGAACATATCTTTGGGGGAGGGCATGATTCAACCCAAAACAGGAGCTTTTCCTTTTGGCTTCTCCACTTCTAAAAAAGGGATCAACTGACCTCTCAGTCACCAGGACTGGCATCCTGGTTACCCTGATAATTCCTCTATAGTCACTCATTATATGCTGTCCTGTCTCAGGCTACCCTCAAGCTCCATATCCTGATCCAGGCTTAAACTCAGAATTCATGATGGAAGATACAGTTTCCCACGTAATAGCTGTGTGATATCAGGAAAAGCCCCTACCTTCTCTGTACTGATTCTTTGTCCAGAAATTGAGGGGATTTACAGAAAAACCTCCTAAAATTCTTTCCAACTTGGAAATTGTAACTTCTTTTTTTAATGTTTTTATTTGAGTACAGTTGACACATAATGGTACATTAGTTTCAGGTGTACAACATAGTGATTCAGTTTATCTACACATTATGCTATGCTCACAAGTGTAGCTACCATCTGTCACCATACAACCACCATACAATGTTATTACAATGTCACCGATCATATTCCCCGTGCCATGCCTTTTATTATCTTTACTTATTCATTCCATAACTGGAAGCCTGTACCTCCCACTCCCCTTCACCCATTTTGCTCACCCTCCCAAACCCCTTCACCCTGGAAACCATCAGTTTGTTCTCTGTATTTATAGGTGTGATTCTGCTTTTAGTTTTATTTATTCGTTTTGTTTTTGAGATTCCACATATAAGTGAGATCATATGGTATTTGTCTTTCTCTGTCCGATTTATTTCACTTAGCATAATACCCTCTACATCCATCTATGTTGTTGCAATGGCACAATTTCATCATTTTTATGGCTGAGTAATGATATTTATATATCACGTCTTCCTTATCCATTGTTTATTAATGGACACTTAGATTGCTTCTGGATCTTAGCTATTACAAATAATGCTGCAATAAACACGGAGTACATATATCTTTTCAAATTAGTATTTTTGTTTTCTTTGGGTAAATACACAGTGGTATAATTATTGGATCATATGGTATTTCTATTTTTAGCTTTTTGAGGAACTTCTATACTGCTTTCCACAGTGGCTACACCACTTTGCATTCCCACCAACAGTGCACAAGTGTTCAAAAAAGTTGTAACTTCTCCTAAGTGTATTTATTTATTCCTCACCTACCAGGTTGAATTAATTACGTAACCAATGCCTTTAAAAAACAAACAAGATTGCCAAAAATCAAACAGAACAAAGTCTCACTAAAATAAAAGGAACAGACTGGGCACCTGGGTGTCTCAGTCAGTTAAGCATCTGCCTTCAGCTCAGGTCATGATCCTGGGGTCCTGGGATAGAGCCCCGCACACATGGGTCTCCCTGCTCAGCGGGACACCTGGCTCTCCCTCTACCCCCTGCTCATGCTCTCTCACTCTCTCTGTCTCCCTCTCTCGAATAAATAAAATCTTCTAAAAAATAAATAAATAAATAATAAAAGGAACAGACAAATTTGAGCCAAATCTGTCTCCATGTGGTATGTTGGACTAGAATTGCTGAACCTACATAAAGACAGCAAGGATTTAAAAACAAACAAACAAACAGGGGCACTGGGTGGCTCAGTCGTTAAGCGTCTGCCTTTGGCTCAGGTCATGATCCCAGGGTCCTGGGATAGAGCCCTGCATCGGGCTCCCTGCTCCACAGGAAGCCTGCTTCTTCCTCTCCCACTCTCCCCTGCTTGTGTTCCCTCTCTCGCTGTGTCTCTCTCTGTCAAATAAATAAAATCTTAAAAATAAAAAATAAAATAAACAAACAAACAAACAAACAAACCTGGGGGCACTTGGTTGGCTCAGCTGGTAGAGCATGCAACTCCTGATCTCAGAGTTATAACTTCAAGCCCCACATTGGACAGAGAGATTACTTAAAACAAACAAATAAAAACTGAATAATTATTGGGCAAATTCAACCCAAGGAGAAGTTCTGGGTCTTACTGGAAGGAGGAAAGAGAGGTGGGAGGTCATTGCCTTTATCATCCCAGATCCTCTCTCAGTGCTCTGCACATAATGGATATCCAATACAGTTTTATTTGAGTGGTTGATTAATTTATCAGATAATAAAAAATCAAAAATTGATAGCCATATCCCAGAAGAAGAGAGAAGGTAATTTGAATACGAATGAAGAAATGGAGTGTTTCATCAAGGACAAAATAAGTGTTTATATATATGAAATAAAATTGTTTTGTTAATTGGAATAGATTTTTTTATATAAAAAATGAAGTAACAATAAGGAGGCATATATCTAGGAAACATATATCTAAAAGCTTAGTTGAGGGGAAGGAAAGATGGCGGAGGAGTAGGGGACCCTATTTCAACTGGTCCCCGGAATTGAGCTGGATATCCACCAGACCACTCTGAGCACCCATGGAACCAGTATGAGATGTAAGAAGATCTGGATCTCTACAAACACAGTATCACAGGCGGTTGGTTTTGAGGTACGAAGCGGGGAGCCCTGATTCCGTGGGCAGATATCGGAGGATAAACGGCGGTGGGAGGGTGCCTGGCCGTGAGGATCCTACACCGCAGGTGAGTGACAGCCTCGCGCGCTGCGGACGGGCACAGACTCGCAGACCGGTAGCGTCGGGAAAGGACTTTAGGGCAGCCCCCGGGGTGGAAAACCAGACCGGTGGGGTCACCTGAACAAACTGGGAGCGGCTGGTGGTTTTAGAAGCACAAAGGGCAGAGACGTGCCCTGACCTGGAGGCAGGACTGGGGGCGCTGCGGAGGGGCGCACAACCCAGGACGCTGCAGTTTATAGCAGCACAGACAGAAACGGAGACAGTGTGGCCTGGAGAGCTCACTGAAGAACAGACTGAGGTCTCTCTGCTCTGAGGCAGAGGGTTGGAAATGGTCTCTTCTGCCCTGACTCACCGAAGAGACGCGGAAAGCCGCCAGGGAAAGGCGCCAGAGAACAAAAGCCCCAAAGACTGATTCCCGCTGAGCCCATCCCCCACCACAGGGGTGCAGGGCAACTCCACCCAAACAGGGTTGCCTGAGTAACAGCGCAGCAGGCCCCTCCCACAGAAGACAGGCTGGGAAAACAAGAGGCCAGCAACCCTAAGGTCCCTAGAAAACAGGTGCATCTTGCTTGGGTTCTGGTCAATAATTTGGACTCTATACATTCCCTCAAACACCCATCAACAGAATGACTAGGAGGAGGAGCCCCAAAATAGAAAAGACTCAGAGATTATGACTTATGCTGCAGATTTACAAATGGATGCAGATAAAACCAAGATGTCGGAGATGGAATTCAGGCTAGCAATTGTGAAGACAATGGCTAGAATGGAGAAATCAATTAATGGCAACATAGAGTCTCTAAGGGCAGAAATGAAAGGTGAATTGGCAGAACTTAAAAATACTATCACTGAGATCCAATCCAATCCAGATAATCTAACAGCTAGGGTAAGTGAGACAGAAGAGAGAATAAGCGACCTGGAAGACAATATAATAGATAAAAAGGGAAAAGAGGAGGCCAGGGAAAAACAACTCAGAATCCATGAAAATAGAATCAGAGAAATAAGTGACACCATGAGGCGTTCCAATGTCAGAATAACTGGAACCCCAGAGGGAGTGGAGAGAGAGAGAGAGGACTAGAAGATGTATTTGAGCAAATCGTAGCTGAGAACGTCCCTAATCTGGGGAATGAAACAAACATTCGAGTCCTAGAGGCAGAGAGGACCCCTCCCAAGATCAAGGAAAACAGGCCAACACCCCGGCATGTAATAGTAAAACTTGCAAATCTTAGAACCAAGGAAACCATCTTAAGGGCAGTTAGGGGGAAGAGATTCCTTATGTACAGAGAGAGGAACATCAGAATAACGTGAGACCTATCCAGAGACCTGGCAAGCCAGAAAGGCCTGGCAAGACATATTCAGGGTACTAAATGAGAAGAACATGCAACCAACAATACTTTATCCGGCAAGGCTTTCATTTAGAATGGATGGAGAGATGCAGAGCTTCCACGACCAGCAGAAACTGAAAGAATATGTGACTACTAAGCCGGCCCTGCAAGAAATATTAAGGGGGGTTCTATAAAAGTAGAAACACCCCAAGAGTGATCTACAACAGAAATTTACGGGGACAATCTATAAAAACAACATCTTCACAGACAACATGATGACAATTAATTCATATCTTTCAATAATCACTCTCAACGTGAATGGCCTAAACACTCCCATAAAATGGCACAGGGTTGCAGATTGGATAAAAAGACAGAACCCATCCATATGCTGTCTACAAGAGACTCATTTTGAACCTAAAGATACATCCAGACTGAAAGTGAAGGGATGGAGATCTATCTTGCATGCCAGCAGACCTCAAAAGAAAGCTGGGGTAGCAATTCTTATATCAGACAAATTAGATTTTAAACTAAAGTCTGTAATTAGAGACACAGAAGGACACTATATCATTCTTAAAGGGTCTATCCAACAAGAAGATCTAACAACTGTAAATATCTATGCCCCCAACATGGGAGCAGCCATCTATATAAGCCAACTGTTAACCAAAATAAAGAGTCATATTGATAACAGTACGTTAATTGTAGGAGACCTCAATACTCCACTCTCAGCAATGGACAGATCATCTAAGCAGAAAATCAACAAGGAAACAAGAGCTTTGAATGATACACTGGACCAGATGGACCTCATAGATATTTACAGAACATTTCACCCTAAAACAACAGAATACTCATTCTTGAGCGCACATGGAACTTTCTCCAGAATAGACCATATACTGGGTCACAAATCAGGTCTCAACTGACACCAAAAGATTGAGATTATTCCCTGCATATTCTCAGGCCACAATGCTCTAAAACTGGAACTCAATCACAAGAAAAAATTTGGCAGAAATTCAAACATTTGGAAGCTAAAGACCACTCTGCTCAAGAATGTTTGGGTCAACCAGGAAATCAAAGAAGAACTTAAACAATTCATGGAAATCAATGAGAACAAAAATACATTGGTCCAAAACCTATGGGATACTGCAAAGGCGGTCCTAAGGGGGAAATACATAGCCATCCAAGCCTCACTCAAAAAAATAGAAAAATCCCGAATTCACCAACTAACTCTACACCTTAAAGAACTAGAGAAAAAGCAACAAACGATGCCTAAGCCACGCATTAGAAGAGAAATAATTAAAATTAGAGCAGAAATCAATGAATTAGAAACCAGAAACACAGTAGATCAGATCAACGAAACTAGAAGTTGGTTCTTTGAAAGAATTAATAAGATCGATAAACCACTGGCCAGACTTATCCAAAGGAAAGAGAAAGGACCCAAATTAATAAAATTATGAATGAAACGGGAGAGATCACGACCAACACCAAGGAAATAGAAACAATTATTAGAAATTATTATCAACAACTATATGCCAATAAACTGAGCAACCTGGATGAAATGGAGGCCTTCCTGGAAACCTATAAGCTGCCAAGACTGAAACAGGAAGAAACTGACAGCCTGACTAGGCCAATAACCAGTAACGAGATTGAAGCAGTGATCAAAAACCTCCCAAAAAACAAGAGTCCAGGGCCTGATGGATTCCCTGGGAAATTCTACCAAACATTCGAAGAAGAAATAATACCTATTCTACTGAAGCTGTTTCAAAAAATAGAAACAGAAGGAAAACTTCCAAACTCATTCTATGAGGCCAGCATTACCTTAATCCCCAAACCAGGCAAAGACCCCATCAAAAAGGAGAATTTCAGACCGATATCCCTGATGAATACGGATTCCAAAATCCTCAACAAAATCCTAGCTAATAGGATCCAACAATACATTAAAAGGATCATCCACCATGACCAAGTAGGATTTATCCCCGGGATGCAAGGGTGGTTCAACATTCACAAATCAATCAATGTGATAGAACACATTAATAAGAGGAGGGAGAAGAACCATATGGTCCTCTCAATTGATGCAGAAAAAGCATTCGACAAAATACAACATCCTTTCCTGATTAAAACTCTTCAGAGTATACCGATAGAGGGAACATTCCTCAAGTTCATAAAATCCATCTATGAAAAACCCACAGCGAATATCATCCTCAATGGGGAAAAGCTGAGAGCCTTTCCCTTAAGATCAGGAACACGTCAAGGATGCCCACTCTCGCCACTATTGTTCAACATAGTACTAGAAGTCCTAGCAACAGCAATCAGACAACAAAAAGAAATAAAAGGGATTCAAATTGGCAAAGAAGTCAAACTCTCTCTTTTCACAGACGACATGATACTTTATGTGGAAAACCCAAAAGACTCCACCCCCAAATTACTAGAACTCATCCAGCAATTCAGTAATGTGGCAGGATACAAAATCAATGCACAGAAATCAGCTGCTTTCTTATACACTAACAACACAACTGTTGAAAGAGAAATTAAAGAAACGATTCCATTTACAATAGCACCAAAAACCATAAGATACCTCGGAATAAACCTAACCAAAGAGATAAAGGATCTATACTCTAGGAACTACAAAACGCTCATGAAAGAAATTGAAGAAGACACAAAAAGATGGAAAAATATTCCATGCTCATGGATCGGAAGAATAAACATTGTTAAAATGTCTATGCTACCCAGAGCAATCTATACCTTCAATGCCATCTCGATCAAAATTCCAATGACATTTTTCAAAGTGCTGGAACAAACAATCCTAAAATTTGTATGGAATCAGAAAAGACCCCGAATCACCAAGGAAATGTTGAAAAAGAAAAACAAAGCTGGGGGCATCACGTTGCCCAATTTCAAGCTATATTACAAAGCTGTGATCACCAAACAGTATGGTACTGGCACAAAAACAGACATATAGATCAATGGAACAGAACAGAGGACCCAGATATGGACCCTCAACTCTATGGTCAAATAATCTTTGACAAAGCAGGAAAAAACATGCAATGGAAAAAAGACGGTCTCTTCAATAAATGGTGCTGGGAAAATTGGACAGCCACATGCAGAAGAATGAAACTCGACCATTCTCTAACACCATTCACAAAGATAAACTCACAATGGATGAAAGACCTCAATGTGAGACAGGAATCCATCAAAATCCTAGAGGAGAACATCGGCAGTAACCTCTTTGACATCGGCCACAGCAACTTCTTTCAAGATACATCTCCAAAAGCTAGTGAAACAAAAGCAAAAATGAACTTTTGGGACTTCATCAAGATAAAAAGCTTCTGCACAGCAAAGGAAACAGTCAACAAAACAAAGAGGCAACCCACAGAATGGGAGAAGATATTTGCAAATGACATTACAGATAAAGGGCTGGTATCCAAGATCTATAAAGAACTTCTCAAACTCAACACCCAAAAAACAAATAATCAAGTCAAAAAGTGGGCAGAAGATATAAAAAGACACTTCTCTGAAGAAGACATATAAATGGCTAACAGACACATGAAAAAATGTTCATCATCATTAGCCATCAGGGAAATCCAAATCAAAACCACACTGAGATACCACCTTACACCAGTTAGAATG
>NW_025409665.1:0-12400 GCF_002201575.2 Neomonachus schauinslandi
GGCAGGGATGTCCACTATCACCACTGCTATTCAACATAGTATTGGAAGTCCTAGCCACAGCAATCAGACAACAAAAAGAAATCAAAGGCATCCAAATCGGCAAAGAAGAAGTCAAACTCTCACTCTTTGCAGATGATATGATAGTTTATGTAGAAAACCCCAAAGACTCCACCCCAAAACTGCTAGAACTCATACAGGAATTCATTCAAGTGGCAGGATATAAAATCAATGCACAGAAGTCAGTGGCATTCCTATACACCAACAACAAGACAGAAGAAAGAGAAATTAAGGTGTCGATCCCATTTACAATTGCACCCAAAACCATAAGATACCTAGGCATAAATCTAACCAAAGAGGCAAAGGATCTGTACTCAGAAAACTATAAAATACTCATGAAAGAAATTGAGGAAGACACAAAGAAATGGAAAAACGTTCCATGCTCATGGATTGGAAGAACAAATATTGTGAAGATGTCAATGCTACCTAGAGCAATCTACACATCAATGCAATCCCCATCAAAATACCATCCACTTTTTTCAAAGAAATGGAACAAATAATCCTAGAATTTGTATGGAACCAGAAAAGACCCCGCATAGCCAGAGGAATGTTGAAAAAGAAAAGCAAAGCCAGCGGCATCACAATTCCGGACTTCCAGCTCTATTACAAAGCTGTCATCATCAAGACAGCATGGTACTGGCACAAAAACAGGCACATAGATCAATGGAATAGGAGAGAGAGCCCAGAAATGGACCCCCAACTCTATGGTCAACTCATCTTTGACAAAGCAGGAAAGAATGTCCAATGGGAAAAAGACAGTCTCTTCAACAAATGGTGTTGGGAAAATTGGATAGCCACATGCAGAAGAATGAAACTGGACCATTTCCTTACACCACACACAAAAATAGACTCCAAATGGTTGAAAGACCTCAATGTGAGACAGGAGTCCATCAAAATCCTAAAGGAGAACACAGGCAGCAACCTCTTCGACCTCAACCACAGCAACTTCTTCCTAGAAACATCGCCAAAGGCAAGGGAAGCAAGGGCAAAAATGAACTATTGGGACTTCATCAAGATAAAAAGCTTTTGCAAAGCAAAGGAAACAGTCAACAAAACCAAAAGACAACCGACAGAATGGGAGAAGATATTTGCAAATGACATATCAGATAAAGGGCTAGTAGCCAAAATCTATAAAGAATTCATCCAACTCAACACCCAAAGAACAAAGAATCCAATCAAGAAATGGGCAGAAGACATGAACAGACATTTTTCCAAAGAACACATCCAAATGGCCAACAGACACATGAAAAAGAGCTCAATATCGCTCGGCATCAGGGAAATCCAAATCAAAACCTCAATGAGATACCACCTCACACCAGTCAGAATGGATAAAATCAACAAGTCAGGAAACGAGAGATGTTGGCGGGGATGCGGAGAAAGGGGAACCCTCCTACACTGTTGGTGGGAATGCAAGCTGGTGCAGCCACTCTGGAAAACAGGATGGAGGTTCCTCAAAAAGTTGAAAATAGAGCTACCATACAATCCAGCAATTGCACTACTGGGTATTTACCCCAAAGATACAAAAGTCGGGATCCGAAAGGGTACGTGCACCCCGATGTTTATAGCAGCAATGTCCACAATAGCCAAACTGTGGAAAGAGCCAAGATGTCCATCGACAGATGAATGGATAAAGAAGAGGTGGTATATATACACAATGGAATATTATGCAGCCATCAAAAGGAATGAGATCTTGTCATTTGCAACGATGTGGATGGAACTGGAGGGTATTATGCTGAGCGAAATAAGTCAAACAGAGAAAGGCATGTATTGTATGACCTCACTGATATGAGGAATTCTTAATCTCAGAAAACAAACTGAGGGTTGCTGGAGTGGGGGGTGGGGTGGGAGGGATGGGGTAGTCTGATGATGGGTATTGAGGAGGGCACATTCTGCATGGAGCACTGGGTGTTATGCACAAACAATGAATCATGGAACACTACATCTAAAACTAATGATGTAATGTATGGGGTTTAACATAAGAATAAAAAAATTTTAAAAAAAAGAAGGCAGGCATGAATGTACAAAACACATTTGACAAAGATTTCCATCAACAAAGTTAAGATACAAAAGTTTTTTATTTTAAGGGAGTGAATTCGTGGATTATAATCATAGAATTTGATATATGCCATATAACATATGTTGAAAAGAATTAAATAAAAATAAAACTTCCATGGATGATGATTTTCTAGACAAAAAAAAAAGAAAGTATTTAGGGAAAATTACCTGAAGTCTCCAGCTGGGCTAACATTTAATGAAGATTGCTAGGCTGAAAAGAAAGTTTCATCCAAAAGAAATGGTCTACATAGCTCACTGCATCTCTCAGTACCTATAAAAGTAGACAAGGAAGGAAAAAGAACAGCTTGATCAGGCAGGGGATTTCAAGAAGCTTGTGAAGGGGAGCATCACAGCATAATGTTGAGGGGATTCCCACCCTTACTGGATGATTCTGGTCCTAGTGGTCAGTGGTATCTTAGTATGTTCATTTTTAGGTATTAAAATTTATGGAAATTTTGAAATAGAACTTATGATAAGAATACCTGGCAAATATGCATGAGGGAAACTATGGAAAAGGGAGTGAACCGGAGGGAAAGGATTAACAGCTGGATTGTGAAGCACTATGTCGGCTTTTGTAGGACAATTTGATCCTTACCCGTGTTTTTGCAGACTTAACCCTGAAGATAGATAAGGGTTTTTTAGGACCTCCATGTACTCATTTCTGATACAAGAATATTCTGAGTTCAGTGTTCTTGGCTTTTACAATTGTCCACTGTACCACTTGTATTTTAGACTTTAGCTCCATTATAGGATGGAAACTAGTCACTGATTCTTACAGGGGTTTTATACCAAAATAGAATTTAATCTGAGAGGCCCCTCCCTGCTATCTCCTCACCTTCCTTCAGCCCTTCCTCCCCATCCCAGGGGCTTCTCCTGCACTGATCTGGCCTCTACTCATGTCATCTTTTCATCAACCTTAAACCACAGCGCACCCCATCTGGTAATTGGGGACATTGGAAACGACATCTGAATGTTCCAGATTCCCTGGTACTTTTAAATTAAAAATTCAGGGACACCTGGGTGGCTCAGTCAGTTAAGCGTCTGCCTCTGACTCAGGTCATGATCCCAGTGTCCTGGGATCGAGTCCTGTGTTGGGCTCCTTGCTCAGCGGGGAGCCTGCCTCTCCCTCTGCCTGCCTCTCTCTCTCTCTCCCCCTCTCTCTCCCTCTCTGACAAATAAATAAATAAAATTTAAAAAAATAACTAAATAAATAAATTTGAAATTGATTAACAAAATAGGATATGTATATACCCAAAATACGCATAAGAGACAAAGAACCCTAAACTAAAGAACACCCATGGACTCACCTCCTAGTTTCAGAAAATGAACAACAAAATGGTCTCTGAAATCCCTTTTGGTGCTTTTGAGATACCGTCCATTCCTTCCTCACCAATGTAGCCATTATGCTGAATTTTGCTGTTCTGAATCATTTTACCACTTTGTTTATATGCATACTGGCAATTTCATTTTGCATGTTTTTAAATTTTAATGACGTGAATGATAACAGTATATATTCTTCTATCACTTGCTTTTTTTTTTTTGTACCTCAATATTACTTCCTTGGAGTTCAACCAGGGTGCTGCACTTAGCTATAATTCATGCTGTAAAATATGCCATCATATGACTATCCACACATCCATCCTATTATTGATGAAGTTAGAGTTATTTTCAACTTTTGTTATTACACATACTGCTGTCATGAACATTCTTGTTCATTCCTCTTGGCTCACACATGCAGGAATTTCTCACAAAACACTTCCTCTCCCATTACGTAGAATGTTCTAGTTTTCTCCTTGTCTAGTCTCACGGGGTTTTATTATTTTCTTACATAGTCAAAGATTGCTTATATTAAGCCACATATTTTTATACCCTTAATTTGCTCTTATATCTCAAATCTTCCACCTGGGATCATTTTCTATCTGCTTATGTTATGTTCTTGATGGTTTACTAATTTAGGATACGTCTATTAGGGGGAAAAAGTTTGTGTTTATGTTTGTATGAAACATCTTTCATTTGTCCGCCATTTTTATATAAGATATTTTGCTGGGTATATAATTCTAGTTTGTCAATTGCTTTTCCATAGCCCACAAACATATTTTTTTCTGTTGTTATTAAGTAGAAGTCTGACTGTCATTCAAGATATTCAATACATTCTCTCATGCTTCTTAAAGATTCCTCTGTCTTAGGTAATATCTACTTTTTCTCAGATTTTTCTAGATGCGGGTTTGTTTTCTTTTGCTCAGAATTCATCTGGATTCTCACTGTCTGTGCATTGATGTCTTTCAAAGTTCTTGAAAATTGTTAACCATGTCAAATATTGATGCTCTCTGATTTTTCTCTTCTCCTTCTGAAACTTGAATGAGCAAGACCTATGCTGCAAGATCTCAGCCTATCCTGCATGTGTATATGTAATCAGCATTAGTGAGGTACAATTTATACACAATAAGATTCACCTACTGCATGTGCATCTTTCAGTGAGTTTTGAAAAATGTACACAGTTGTGTGACCACAATCATGAGAATTATGGAATATCCATCACCACCGAAAAGTCTGTGGCCCTTTGCAGTTAATCCCCTACTCTGCCCCTTGATGCTTTGAAGCCCACTGATCTGCTTTCCGTCACTATCATTCTGGCTTTGATAGAATTTCACAGAAAGGGAAAATTTCACATACTATATATATTCTTTGTGTCGATATTCTTTTCCTTGCCATAATGCTTTTGAAATTCATCTATGTCATTGTGTATATCAGTGGTTCCTCTTAACCTTTTTATTTGAGAAGAATCCCTTTTCATTGTTATACTACAAGATGTTTACCTATTCACACATTGATGAACATGTGGGGGTTTGGTAGTTTTTAGCTATTATGAAAACAACTGCTCTGAACATTCAAGTACAAATTTTTGTGTGAATACATGGTTCCATCTCCATTGGGTAAATAAACTGTTTTTCCAGAGTCCCTGTGCCATTTGTCATTCCCACAGTCATGTATGAGAATTCCTGTTGCTACATAGCCTTACCAACACTTGCTGTGGTGAGTCATTTTAATTTTAGCCATTCTAATAATGCATAGTGGTATTTCATTTCCTTATGGGGTTTTTTTTAAGATTTTATTCTTAAGTAATCTCTACACACTATGTGGGGCTCCAACTTACAACCTGAGATCAAGAGCCACATGTTCTACCTACTGAGCCAGCCAGGCACCCCATTTCATTATGGTTTGATTTTGCATTTCCCTAATACTAATAATGTTCAGCATCTTTTCATGGGGCTATTTTCCAGCTGTACATCTTCTTTGGTGAAATGTGAATTCAAACTTTTGTCCATTTTTTAATCATGTTTTTCTTTTCTTGAGCTGTAAATGTTCTTAATTTATTCTGCATACAAGTAGTTCATTGTTCGGCATGTATTTTCTCCAGTTTATTGATCGCCTTTATGTTTTCTTAACAATGTCTACTTAGGAACCAAAGCTTTTAATTTTGATGAAATGTGACTTATCATTTTTTTCTTTTATGGTTTTATGTCCAAACTATGAGTTCTTTGACTACTCCAAGATCACAAAAAAATCTGCTGTTTTCTTCTAGATGTTTTGAGACCTTTGCTCTTATATCTAGATTTGTTTTCCACTTTGGGTTGATTTGCTGCACACTGTGACGTAAGAGCCAGGGTTCACTTTTTTAATATGGATATCCAATGGTTCAAGTAAGCATTGCCAAAAAATTGGTCCTTTCCCTATTAAATTACCTTGGCAACTTTGTAAAAAATTAACCAAATGAGTAGGTCTATTTCTAAAATCTCTATTGTGTCTTATTATTCTCTATGTTTATCTTTATGCCAATGGCACACTGTTGACTACTATAAATTTAGAATCAGTCTTTAAATCAGATTGTGACATTCCCCCCCTTTGTTCTTTTTCAAAACTGTTCGACGTGATTTGCATTTTCCATATAAATTTTAGAATTTGTTTCTTGACTTCTATTTTTGAAAAAGCTTGCAGGGACTTTGAGGTTGCCAAGAACATATGGATAGGTCAAATTATCTCTAAGTGCCTTATATATTGATAATATTTTAAATATTTTTTTAATTTCCATTTCTGATTGTGCATTGCTAGTATGTAGAAATACAATGGATTTTTTTGTTTCCAGGGACCCTGCTACACTCACTTATTAATTCTAGTAATATCTCTACAAATTCCCCAGGTTTTTCTACATAAACAATTATGTTCTCTGTGAATAAGGACAGTCTTATTCCTTTATTTTCAGTCTGTGTAACTTTTATTTCCTTGCGTTGCCTGGTCTACACTGGCTAGGACCTCCAGAATAATATTGAATAAAAGTGACGGTAAGAATGAATAGCCTTATCTAGTTACCAGTCTTAGAAAGCATTCACTCTTTCACCATTAAGTATGATGTTAGCTGTAGGGATTTTGTGATAGATATCCTTTATCATGTCGAGAAAGTTCTCTTCTATTACTAGTTTCCTAAGAATTTTTATCATGAATCTATATTAAACTATATCAATTTTTTCAGTATCTATGGAGATGACCTTTCTTTGTGTTCTGTTAATAGGATGAATTACAATGTTTTTTTGAATGTTAAACCAACCACGTATTCTTGGCACGAGGTCCACATGGTAATGATGTCTTATTCTGTTTATATATTGCTAAATTTGATTTTCTAAAATTGGTTAAGGACATTTGCATCTATGTCCATGGGGGGAATCAATCTGTAGTTTACTTTTCTTGTGATGGATTGATATTGTTTGGTCTTGAGGTCATGCTGGCCTCATAAAGTGAGTGAGGGGCTGTACCCTCCTCTTCTATTTGCTTAACAGTTTGTGTAGAATTGTTCACTAAAGGAGACAGAGAAGCCCCTCTGGGCCAAGAATTTTCTGTGTAGGAAGGTTTTTCACCATAAATTCACAATTATTTAATAGATATAAAACTGTTCAGGTTACTTATTTCTTCTTCAGTGAGCTCTGGTAGATTGCATCTCTCTAAGAATTTGCCCATTTCATAGAAGTTGTTGAATATGTTGGCATAAAGTTGTTCATGGTATTATCTTATTATCCCTGTACTCGTTGCAGGATCTCTGTCAATGTTTTATCATTCCAGATATTGACTTGAGTTTTTAATTTTGCTCCTTGATCACCCTGGCTGGTGTTATATCAGTTTTATTTTTCTTTTCAAAGAACCAGCTTTGGTTTTATTGGTTTTTAGATTTATCAGTTTTATTTACCTTTTCAAAAAACCAGATTTGGGGTTTATTGATTTTTCTCTCTTGTTTTTTTTCTATTTCATAGATCTCTGCCTATAATATTTCTTTTTTTATTCTGCTTGCTTTGGGTTTCCTTCGTGCTTCTATTTCTGTATTCTTAAGGTGGATAGTTAGATCTTTGATTTGGGAACCTTTCATTGTTTTCTAATAAAAGTATATTGGTTTTGCTAGAGCTGTCATAACAAAGGACCATGGGTGGCATAAGCAACTGAAATTTATATTCTCACAATTCTGGAGGCTGGAAGATCAAGATCAAGCTGTAAGCAGCTTGGTTGGTTCTCAGACCTCTCTCCTTGGCTTGCAGATGACTGTCTTCTCCCCATGTCATCACATGGTCTCCCCCTATGTGTCTGTGTCCTAATCTCCTCTTCTTACAAGGACACTGATCTATTGGATTAAGGCCCACTCTAATGGCCTCATTTTAGCTCAATTACCTCTTTACAGATACTATCTGCAAATATGGTCAAATTCTGAGGTATACAAGATTAGGGCTTCAACCTATGAACTGGAATGGGCGGTGGGGAGGAGACACAATTCAGCCCATAGCAATAAGTATGCAATGCCACACATTTCTCTCCAAATGTTTTAGCTGCATACCTCAAATTTTGATATGTTGTATTTTTTTTAATTCTGTTCAGAACAAATTCAAATTTCCCTTGTGACTTTGTGCTTGACCCATGGTTTATTTAGAACAATTTTGTTTTCTTTCTAAATATTTGGAGAATTTTTTTCAGACATCTTTTCCTTTCTTATTTGTAGTTGCATGTTCTGTAGGCAGAAAATGCACTTTGTATGATTTCAATGCCTTAACTTTATTGACAGGTGTTTTGTTCAGTATTATGGTACATCTTGGGGAATGTTCCTCGTACACTTGAAATTAATGTGTGTCTTTCTGGTTTTGATGATTTATAACTGCCACTTGGAGCACATTGGTTGATGGGGTTGTTCAAGTCTTCATATCATTATTGATGTCCTGTCTACTTGTTCATTCAGTTCCTGAAATATTAGTATTGAAATCTCCAACAATAATCATGGATTTATCTATTTCTCCTTTCAGTTCTAATAGTTTTTGTATAATGTATTTCGAAGCTCTGTTCTTACGAGCATGCACATTTGGGATGTTATATTATCCTGATGAGATGACTGCTTAATCAATATGAAAATGGTCCTCTTTATCACTGTGATATTCCTTGTTCTGAATTTTACTTTGTCTGATATTAATATACCAATCCCAGTAGTTTGATTAGTGTTTGCACGGGATATATTTTTCCATCCTTTTGCTTTTAAACTATCTGTATCATTATATTTGAACTGTGTTTCTCAAAAACGGCATATAATCAGGCATTGTTTTTGTTAATCCATGACTATCTGTCTTTTGATTGGAGTGTTTACATCATTTACAGTTCATGTAATTATTAATATAGTTGACCTTAAATCTGTCATCTTGCTATTTGTTTCTTACTTATTCTGTCTGCATTTTGTTTCTATCTTTATTCTCTCCTTGCTTCTTTTGCTATTTTTATGCCATTTATCTCCACTTTTGGTTTCTCACCTTTGGCTCTTTGATTTTACTTTTTTTTTTTTTTTTTTTTTGGTTGCTGTAGGGTCCATCTCTAGCTTAGCACTGATCATCTTTAAATAATGTTATAACACATCACTTATCATGCAAGAACCCTACAACAGTACATTTTCTGCTCTCTTACCCTTATGCAATGGCTGTCACCTCTTTAAATATATACTGTAAACCAGAGCACCTGGGTGGCTCAGTCAGTTAAGCATCTGCCTTCAGCTCAGGTCATGATCCCGGAGTCCCAGGATGGAGTCCCTCATCGAGCCCCTCATCAAGCCCCTCACTGGGCTCCTGCTCAGCAGGGAGTCTGCTTCTCCCTCTCCTTCTGCTCCTCCCCCCCCCACTCGTGCTCTCTCTCTGACTCTCAAATAAATAAAATCTTTAAAAATTATATACTGTAAACCTAACAGTGCAGTTACTTTTTAAAAAATATTCTTTTAAGTAATCAAAAATGGGAAATATCTTTTTACTTTTTTTTATAGTTTTCCCATCTTTTTCTGGGACTCTAGTTATACTTTAGACCAGTTGGCATTTTCCCCACATATCATTCTCTGTTCCCTTTTTAGGAGGAAGGTGTCTTTTATTTGTTCTCTGTGTATTTCACTTTGAATAGTCTCTAACACCACGTATTCAGGTTCACTGTTCTTTTCTTCCACAGCATCTAATCTTCTATTAAGCCCACCCAGTCTACAATTTTTCCTTTCAGAGATTTTTCATTTCTTAAAGTTTCATATGAGTCTTTTTTCTATCTTCCATTTCTCCCCTCAACATGCTCATGTTTTCCTCTACTTTCTTGAACACATGGAGTGTCATCGCTGTTTTCATTGTCCTTCTTTGCTATTTCTATCATCTCTGTCATTTGGGGATGTGTTTCTACTCAATGACTTTTATCTTGGCTATGGTTCATATTTTCCAGCTTCTTACATGCCTGTTAAATTTGATAGGATACCAGACATTATAAAATTTAAATTTTTGGTTGACTTTTTTTTCCTTTAAATATTGTGGATTGTAGGGGGCACCTGGGTGGCCCAGTTGGTTAAACGACAAGACTCTCTTTTTTTTTTTATTTTTATTCTGTTATGTTAGTCAACATGCTAGGTATTAAGGAGGGCACATACTACATGGAACACTGGGTGTTATACAAAAACAATGAATCATGGATCACTACATCAAAAACGACCAGACTCTTGATATCAGCTCAGGTCATGATCTCAGTGTTGTGGGATCAAGCCCTGTGTTGGGTTCCATGTGCTCAGTGCAGAGTCTGCTTGAGATTCTCTCTCTCCCTCTCTCTCTGCCCCTCCCCCCTTCTCTCTCACTCGCTCTAAAATAAATAATTAATTAAAAATAAATAAATTTCACAGGTTGTATTCTGGTTTACAGTTAGGCTTCTTGGAATCAGTTGCATCCTTTCAAAACTTGCTTTTACGCTTTGTTAGGGAAGGTGCAGGGTAGCCTTTAGTCTAGCATTAATTTAGATCCATTATTAAGGTGATGCCCTTTTGAGGATTTATCTGATGTCTCATGTATCATGAGGGCTTTCCACTCTGCTTGATGGGAACCAAATTATTCCAATCCTTGTTGAGGCTGGGAGTCCTTTCTGCCTATTGCTCAATGCCTAAAAACTTGTTTCATGTGTTTTGCCTGGTCTTCTAGTCGGAAAAGTATAAAAATCTGGTACCTGTCACTCAATTTTGACTGAAAGCAGAAATATCTAACGCTTGAGTTTCAAATTTCAATTACTTTTAACTTCTATAATATCTGGTTCTTTTATAAACCTTTTTGTTCTGTATTCAGTTTCAGGTTGTTCTTTTATATTTTGAAATTTAACAGATTTTTTTTCACATCTGATAATTTCAATATCTGAAATCTTCAAGAATCTGATGTTTCTCTGTGTCTGCTGGTTTTCACTCAAGGAGTTCATTTCTTTGTGCGTTTTGTAATTTTTTTTGTGAGTGGCTGATTTTTTTTCCAGAATTTAATCGAGAATGAGGATAAATTCTTCCAGATGGAATCAGTGTTTGCTTCTGCCAGGCATTTATGAAAATTGCCAGAATCACTTAAGCTAAAGTTTGAGAAAATTGAGATTTTTGTAGACTTCTCAGGTGGCAGGTTTGGGAGGCAGTAAACAGGCAAAAGGTCTAGCTTGTTACAGTTTTTCAGGGCATATTCCCATCTCTTCAATTTTATTCCAAGTTTTATTTCCCATGGTTATTTTTTGCACTCCCCTGCAGATGTGGGAGGTGGGTTTTTGCCCTTAAAATGATATATTTCTTTAGAATCCCAACTGTATGGAGGGTGTCTCTTATTCAGAACTCCAACTTGCATGGATGCTGAGCACTGAGTCCTACCCATGACATTTGAAACTATACAAGCAATGCCTAAGCCAACACCTAAATCAAAAGCCAGATAATAAGAGGTGTCTGGGTGGCCCAGTCGGTTAAGCATCTACCTTTGGCTCAGGTCATGATCCTAGGGTTCTGGGATCGAGCCCCACATTGGGAGGCAGGTGTCCTTGCTCAACAGGGAGCCTGATTCTCCCTCTCCCTTTGCTCCTCCCCCTACTTGTACTCTCTCCCCAAATAAATAAAATCTTTAAAAATAAAAGCCAGATAATGAGTGCCACTTACTTTTCAAAAGTACCACTTTCATTTTATTTTTGCTTTAGGTTCTTTAATATTTTGTGTCATCATGTATGCATTTGGGAATTTTAAAAAATATATTTGGTCCAATATTTCTGCTTTCAGTGACGGAGACTGTCTAGGTGCCTCTTTCATCATACTGGCAGAAACCTAAGGACCACCATATTCTCAAATTTCACTGTAGTGTGTTTAACAAAAATATTTCAATGAAGTCAATTTTAGCATCCTTTTCCTTTATATCTGCTATAATTGCTTCATATTGAA
This sequence comes from Neomonachus schauinslandi, assembly GCF_002201575.2. Classification (NCBI taxonomy): domain Eukaryota; kingdom Metazoa; phylum Chordata; class Mammalia; order Carnivora; family Phocidae; genus Neomonachus; species Neomonachus schauinslandi. Next base: position 11,864 of record NW_025409665.1, read on the forward strand.
TGATCTGGAAAAAAATTCATCACTTCTTTGTCTAATATTTTATAGCTTCATTAATTATATTTAATTTTTTAATCATTTGGAGTTTATTTTCTGAAAGATCCAAATTCATGTTTTTCAAAATAGTTAACCATTCATCTTGGCACTTTACAGTGAGCAGTTTGTTTCTAGTTTGTGCTATTATCTGTATATCCTTAATTGTCATATAAGCTGTTTTCTGTCCCTGCACTATCAGTATTGTTTCGCCAAACCATCCTTGGGTCCTTGCAGCACTATTCAGTTTCTGTAAATATTTGCGATGTTTACATACCGTCTGGCACGTTAAGCTTCACCTATTTATTCTTTCCTGCAATTTTCCTTTCTTCTTCAATGAACTTTGCAATGGTATTTCTAAGCTCACAGAAAGATTTAGACTGAGAAGTCATCAAAATGTATAAGTCAAAGATCTGATCTTATGTTAATCCCCATACATTACATCATTAGTTTTAGATGTAGTGTTCCATGATTCATTGTTTGTGCATAACACCCAGTGCTCCATGC
>NW_025409666.1:0-1515 GCF_002201575.2 Neomonachus schauinslandi
CCGGAGCTCCGCCGGGGAGCCGGGGGCCGCGGGCGCGGGCGGCGAGGTGAACGGCACGGCGGCCGTCGGGGGGCTGGTGGTGAGCGCGCAGGGCGTGGGCGTGGGCGTCTTCCTGGCCGCCTTCATCCTCACCGCGGTGGCGGGCAACCTGCTGGTGATCCTCTCCGTGGCCTGCAACCGCCACTTGCAGACGGTCACCAACTATTTTATTGTGAACCTGGCCGTGGCCGACCTGCTGCTGAGCGCCACGGTGCTGCCCTTTTCGGCCACCATGGAGGTTCTGGGCTTCTGGGCCTTCGGCCGGGCCTTCTGCGACGTGTGGGCCGCTGTGGACGTGCTGTGCTGCACGGCCTCCATCCTCAGCCTCTGCACCATCTCGGTGGACCGCTACGTGGGCGTGCGCCACTCGCTCAAATACCCCGCGATCATGACCGAGCGCAAGGCGGCCGCCATCCTGGCACTGCTCTGGGCCGTAGCCTTCGTGGTGTCCGTGGGGCCGCTGCTGGGCTGGAAGGAGCCCGTGCCCCCTGACGAGCGCTTCTGCGGCATCACGGAGGAGGCAGGCTACGCCGTCTTCTCCTCGGTGTGCTCCTTCTACCTGCCCATGGCCGTCATCGTGGTCATGTACTGCCGCGTGTACGTGGTAGCGCGAAGCACCACGCGCAGCCTCGAGGCGGGCGTCAAGCGGGAGCGCGGCAAGGCCTCGGAGGTGGTGCTGCGCATCCACTGTCGCGGAGCCAGCACGGGCGGCACCGACGGGGCGCCCGGGATGCGCAGCGCCAAGGGCCATACCTTCCGCAGCTCCCTGTCCGTGCGCCTGCTCAAGTTCTCCCGCGAGAAGAAGGCGGCCAAGACGCTGGCCATCGTCGTGGGCGTCTTCGTGCTCTGCTGGTTCCCCTTCTTCTTCGTCCTGCCGCTTGGTGAGTGACCCGTCTCCCACCAGCCCCTTCCTTTCCTCCTTGAGTCTGTGGCTGTGCCTTCCGGGCACCCAGACTTGGATGGCCTTCCCAGGCAGAAGGTGACTCTCCACCTGGGCATAGAAGGTTGACTCAGTAACCTCCCTGGTCTCTTAGGCAGGTGCGCTTTGTGGTCGACAAATGAGAGGCCCCTCGTGCTTGCAGGATTCATTTTGCAGGCTTCTGACTTCTGTCCTTACCCCCTCTGAATGGCCATGACAAGTCCCGGGCTTGTTTTAACACTCCCGAACCCCTAAGTATAAGAGATCTGCGGCATCTGTGCGGGCGTCTGCCCCATAGTATGTGGTCAGCAGTGTATATGTTCCTCTAAATACTGCACCACAACACACACATACACACACAGAGATACAAATTTCAGCTCCCAGAGGTGGGTGCACAGTGGGTGGGCCTCCATTCATGTGCAGGTGCAGCATGTACATGAGCAAGGACTAGAAGCCACCTGCTTTCTCCAGGAACTCATTCAGTTTCAGATGGCTAGGAGACCCTCCCCACCTGGTATCTGTGAATGCGCTGGGCTCTCGCTTCTGAAATCTCCTCT
>NW_025409666.1:1615-12387 GCF_002201575.2 Neomonachus schauinslandi
CTGTGTGGGATGAGAAGGAAGGGGATAGGAACAAATTATCAAAGGGAAAGTTAATATCGTTCATCATTATTTCTGACATTGACTGAGTCCTTTAGTTCTTTAGAGAACTTTCCTGTTTCTTTCAGCAGCCTCCCTGCAGTCCTGTTCTCAGGGGCTTAGTCCCACCCCCTGAAGGCCCCTCCTGGAAGCCTTGGGGCCGGGTCAGCACAGGGAGGAGAAGGGGAGCATCATCTCTGGGGACGCATTTGCCCTGAGTCATTTTGCCCATGGCTGCAACTTCAGCCGGCCCAAGGCAGGCCTCCCCTGCCTTTCCCAGGCCTCGCTCCTGCCACACTCTGCCACGGGGTCAGGAAGGGGACAGCGGCTTCCCTCCGGCTCCCCTGCAGTCCCTCGCCACACAGAGGCCACGGTGAACTTTATATATTATAAATTAGGGTGTCACTCTCTGCTAAAACCACTCCATGCTTCCCAGCTGCCCTGGGAACAAAATCCAGACTCTCCACCGTGGCCTGTGAAAGGGTGACCTTCAAATTTATTATTGTCCAAGCCGAAATGAGACGTTATGAATATTTATGCTGGGATCACAGGCACAAAGCGGGACAGTGGGGGCAGAGGGGGCAAACCCGGACATGCGGTCCCCGTCCTGGAAGGAGGGCCCTGAGTGATGGCCTCGCGGCTTGGCTGCCCTGCCCCTTGCTCACTGCATCCTTTGGCTCCTCTGACCCTCTTCCAGTTCCTTGCCCAAGCTGAGCTCCTGCCCTTGCACTTGCTCTTCCCCTTCTCTCACCTGCCCTCCCCACCCCCTCCTGGCTAACTTTAGGTCTCCATTTAAATGTCCCCTCTTCAGAGAGGTCTTCCCAGATGCCTCAGCCTCAGTGTGTCCTTCTCTGTACTCTCTCCCTTGGGGAACAAGGTTCTCTTCCTTTCCTGTCTCCTTAGCTGACACCTAATGACATCTGCATGCTGCTTGGTTGGTGTTGACTTCCCCGCACTGGCCCGAAGCTCTTCAAGGGCAGGGCCGTGTTGTTACCAAATGCACAGCGCCCAGCGCAGTGCCCGGCATGTGGACAACGATGCGGCCCAGCAACAAGGACCACAGGCTCTGGCACCAGACAGCCTGGGGTCAAATCCCAGCTCCGCCCCTGACGGGCTCTGGAACTTCAGGCAAGTCCCTGAACAGCGCTGTGCCTCTGTGTCCTCATCTAGAAAATCGGGGCGGTGGTAAGGTAGCAGTGCCCATCTGCAGGGCCGTCGTAAGGGTTCACTGAGCTCTTATGTGTAGATCGAACCACTGTTTGTCACGCGCGCCCTGTGAGCTTTTGCTTTTGTAGTAGCTGCTCCCTGAGTAAATCACTGACTTGAAAATCAGCCAGCCAGAGGTATTGTGGGGGTACAGGGAGGCATGGACACTAAGCAACATACTTGGGGGGGCAAGTAGGCAGGCAGGAGAAAGTCAGTGTGGCCCCCCCCTTTAGAGACCTGCCCCAGATTTAGTACCTTCCCCACCAAGCTCCCCACCCAGGCTCCTTGCTCCCACCAACCAACCCCTGCCCTGTCCCTGACCAGACGTACCCCATCCCGGGTGCCCTCATTCCCCCCTGCGCCTCGCTTCACACTGCCCACCCACCCCCCATAGGGAATGATCAAGCTGTGTACAGAATGCCACCTCCCATTATGTTCTTTTAACTTCTTTTAAAATTTCAAGTTACAGAATGATGCACAGATAAGGAGAGAATGATATACTGAGTGTCCTGTACCAATAATCACCCATACCGAACAGAGGTTAACATTTTGCCATATTCACCTCAGATCCCTTTCTCTGTTTCTCTCTTCAAAGAAATAGAACACAGCCAAAAGTAAGTTCTCTCCTGCTGTCCCTTCCTCCTTTTCTCTCTCCCTCCCCAGAGCTAAATCTGGAGTCCGTCAATCTTACCATTCATATGTTTATACGCTTACCACAAACATCTGTATCCATAGTAATATAGAGTATTGTCTTGTGTGCCTTTAGGATTTATATAAAAGGCATTTTGCATGCACATCATTCTTCAGTTCGTCTTTTCCATGCAATGTTACGTCGCTGAGATTTACTCGTGCTAGTTCATCGTAGCAGCAGTATGGAATTCCATTTGAGAGTATTCCACTTTGTGTTGATGCGGTCTTGTGCTGAACATTTGATTTTTCATATTTTTCACTGTTAACAGTCAACACTGCAAAGGGCTACTGTTTTCAGTTTTTGTTTTTTTGTTTTGTTGAGGTTTAGAACCACGTGCTCCTCTTCCAGGAAGTCATCCCTAAATTGCCACGGCCTTTGGCTCTTTTTCAATCCCTCCATCTCTGCTGCTTCTCATACTTGGCGTGGGGCCCCCGGCGTGTCCTTGTCTCCTCCTTCCTACCAGTCTGGGCTGTGCCCAGCCTCCTGAGCCCCAGAGTAGAGCCCAGGGCCGCTGGTGGAGCCGAGTTGAGTGGAATCTGGCAATAGTGAGCAAGCAGGACGGAGGCCAAGCAGGGAAACAGAATATTCTGATCTGCCTCTGCCATGGTACGGCTTGGAGAGCAGGGCCTTCAGTGGGGGCAGGAGTGGCTTAAGGGCTGTGCAGAAGGGAGAAGGGGCCAGGAGGTCCTGACACCACCCAGCACTGGGCCCAGGCCTGCGAGAAGGGAGGTTCCTTTGAAGGACCAGGGACAATTCTGAGCAGCAACTTTGGGGAGGAATGTGGAATCCAAGGGGCTGGCATATCTTGGTATGGAAGTGCCAGCATATGGTCAGCGGGGGAGGATGTTGGGGACTTAGGTAAAGGGGACCAAGAAGGAGCATGGGGTACAGCCTCCCAGAAAGAGGATGGAGGGACAAAGAGAAGAGCGGGGCTGGGGATAGAGCTTTGGGGAGTACCCACTTTGAAGGAACCAGAAGGAGGCAGAGAAGGGGGCCGCCAGGGGGAGTGGCATCTCCCTCCTCCCAGGCCCTGGTCCCCAGGCCAGGTGTGATGAGCACCAGAGGTGGAGGGATTGAGCAAGAGCATCGTGTGCCAGCCAGGGCCATAGCCCATGGAAATGAAAGCACCTAGCAAGGCCACAGCCCAGGGGTTGTCGAACAGACCCAGGGTGCCCCTCACCCACTCGTCCGCACTCAAAACAGTAGAAGCACAGGCCACAGCCACAGTGTGTCTGTCACCTGTCTGACCCCAAGATGCCAGGCAGCAAGGCCAGGAAGGGAGGTACTGGCTCCTTCCGGGGCACCCGGGGAGCTGTGTATGGACACATGACGCGTCACTGGCCCTCATGAGGGGGTCCCCACCTGCTTGCGCCTTCCCTGCTGATGCCGTGCCGCCCACTCCACAGAGTGCCCACGCAGCCTGGTTTGCCCAGGACAGCCCCGGTTATGCCTGTCGACCAGCGTGATTACTAGCAGTGCTCCCCTTTCGCTCTCAAAGGTGTTCCAGGCTGAAGGACAGAATATAGGGTCACCAATCCTTGGGGCCTTTGGAGGAGGGGCTCTTGGGGCAGCCCTGCCCTTGACAGATAGGCGCCCCCTGCCCTCACCTCTGCAAGCTGGCGTGGAACTGGGTGCCTTAGAAAATCACAGGACATTGTGTAAAGGTCCCTCCTGACGTCTAAAGGAACCCAAACTTACAGAATGCATGTGGAGAGCAGTTCGCGCCCGCACACTTTCCGGGGGGGGGGGGGGGGGGGGGGGGGGGGGGGGGGGCGGGAAGTGCCCCTGATGAAAGGCTCCACCCCAGGGCACTTCATGCAGGAGGCCTCTCATCCCCAGAGGTCTGGGCCCGCCTTTTGGGGTAGAAATCCCTGTGAGCAAGAGGGGAACAGAGGAACTAGGGAGACCTTGCCCCAGCAAGCACCCATCTGCACAAGAGCTCCCTTCCTCTCCCAGGAGCCCCCAGATGTTCCCTTGCTGTTCTCATGGTAGCGGCACTTCACGGCATCTGGCTTTGGTCTGCCTGGCAGAGGCCCCCTTAGCCATCCCCAGAGGTGGACCTGTCCCCTGGGACCTACACACACACACACACACACACACACACACACACACACACACACACGCACACACACGCACACACACACACGCATGCGCGCGGCAGCCCCACCCCCTATTATTCCCAGCCACCACAGACAGGCCCCTGTGCTGCCCTCCAGGCTCCCTTCTTTTGGGCAGGTCACTGAGCCTCTCTGGCCTCTGAGTTGGCCTCTGAATGTGCTCGGTCGTGCAAAGCAGCCTCAGAGGCTCAGAGCCCACAGTGCCCTCCCAAATACGCGTCAAGGTGCACAAGCTGTCTGCAGGCTCAGCTATGAGAAGTCCCAGGACAGTCCAGCCACTGTCCCAGGCCCCCTCCTCCCGCCGTCTGTGAGCCATGCCCGGGCCTCCCTCCTGGACTGTCAGGCTTGGCCCTGTGATATCGCTGCCCCGCCTGGCCCCCCTGGATTCAGTTAGGTACTCCTTCATGCTCCCCAAATACTCTGCACATGCTTTGATCACAGTACATTGTAATTGCTAGTATTGTTACACATACCACAAATTGTGAGGACAGAGGAAACTATACATACGCAGACATAGAAGAGCAGAGGTCTTTGTGGGGGGATAGTGTCTCCCTGTGGCTTGGGAGACATGAATTGGAGAGTGCATGAGAAGAGGAGTCACGAGATGAGACAGGATGCCATCAACAGAAGGGGTAAATAAATGGTGCTGTTTTCATTGGCTGAACTACTATACAGCTAGGAAAAATAACAAATGTGTTGCCCACAGCAACATGGATGAATTTCAGGGACACTATGCTGGGCAAAGTAAGCCAGATCTGAAATTAAAAGCACACATACTATATGATTATGTGTGTACAAAGTTCAAAAACAGGCAAAACTAGTCGATGATAAAAGTCAGGATAGTGGGTATGCGTGTTGACTGGAAGAGAGAGCAAAGAAACCTTCCGAAGGGCTGAGAATGTTCTAGATCTTGGTCTGGGCAGTGACTACATTGGTGTGTTGCATGTGTAAAGTCATCAAGCTATACTCTTAAAATGCATGTGCTTTATAACTTGACTGTCATTATCGGATGCCTTAATTAGAAAGAGAGAAGGTGGGAGGAGGCAGAAGAGAGGCTTGAGCCATGCTGAGGAGTCGGTGTCCAGACTGGAAAGCACACGTGGGCAGCCAGCTATAGAGGGTAGATTCCTCATGTGCATCTGAGTGTTGACCAAATGCCAAAGGACTCATCTCCACACATTCCCTAAGGTCATGCAGGGGCCTACAGTCACAGGGGGAGTGGGAGGGGATGTTTGTGGCAGGTCCTCAGCGGTGACATCACCGTCCCTGGCCTGAAAGCCCGAAGAAAGGACTGGCATGACATCTCGTAATTGTGCCTTTGCGGTACCTGGCACATAGTAGGTGCTCAGTAAGTGTGTGTAGAGGGAAGAAGTGGTGGACCCCATGGCCTCTTCACATCCCCCCCATGCCCAGGGTCTGAGTGGTAAAGTACAGCACCCCCCCTTTTTTTTTGTTTTCTTTTATTAGGATAAGAACACTTAACATGAGATCGACCCTCTTAACAAGTTTTGAAGTGTACAATACTCTATTGTTAACAGTAGACACAGCGTTGCACAGTAGATCTCTAGAATGTATTCATCTTGAGTGAAGCTTTATTTATGCCTACTGATGAGCAGCTCACTACCCACCCCCCACCATTGCACTCTTTGATTCCCATGACCCAGCTTCAACAATGCCAACCCAAGGCCAGCCTTGGTTTATCCCAACCCCCACCCACTCTCCCAGCGCTGAGGATTATTTTGTTTCGTTTTGTTTTCCAGGATTATTTTTAAGAACATCCACACGCCGTATCAGTTCATCTGTAAATTCTTCATAGACATTTCTGGAACACAAGAACTTTTTTTGAAAAATAACCACAATCCATTATAATACATAAAAATAATTGTTTAATATCACATACTTAGTGTTCAGATGCTACCAATTGCCTCATAAATCTGTAATTTGTTCGAATCAGGATCTGAGAAAGGTGCCTATGTTGCGTGTGGTTGATTTGCCTGCTAGGTCTCTTTAATTGGTAAGATTCCCCTCCTCCCACCTTTTCCTTGCAATTTTTTTTTAAAGATTTTATTTATTTATTTGACAGAGAGAGACACAGCGAGAGAGGGAACACAAGCAGGGGGAGTGGGAGAGGGAGAAGCAGGCTTCCCGCCGAGCAGGGAGCCTGATGCGGGGCTCGATCCCAGGACCCTGGGATCATGACCTGAGCCGAAGGCAGACGCTTAACGACTGAGCCACCCAGGTGCCCCTTAAATATAATTTTTTGAAAAGGAAATACATGTACATAAAACAAAATTCACAAGGTACTAAAAGCTATACGATGGAAATTCTCCATCACACCCATAAGCTTCCTATCTCTTCTGCCCATGGGCAACCAGTGTTGTTAGTTTCTTGTATATCCTTCCAGAAATAGTTTTTGAGTGCATACAAGCAAACATACATCATTTTCCCTCTTTTTCCTATGCATAGTACCATTCTGCCTGCACTGTTCTGTCCCACTGCTTTTTACCACTTCATATATCCTAAGAGCTTGTTCCCTGAGGGTACATATAAAGCTGCCTTGTTTTTTTTTTTAAAGTTGAGTCTTCATGAACTAACCATAATTTATTTCACCAGTTCCCTATTGATGGACATTTTAAAAAAAATTGTTTTTAAGATTTTATTTATTTATTTGATAGAGACAGACACAGCGAGAGAGGGAACACAAGCAGGGGGAGTGGGAGGGGGAGAAGCGGGCTTCCCGCTAAGCAGGGAGCCCACCCCATGTGGGGCTCGATCCTGGGGGATCCTGTTAGAAGAAAACCTGAGCATTTCATTTCTTCACTTAAAACCCGTTTTCCACTGCTGACTGCAGCTTCTTGGCCTCTTTCTTATCTGTACTTTGACCTTCTGCCAGCCCCTTGGATTTCTCCTATCATCCCTGCTTAGCTGAGACTGCTACTAGTCACTCAATCCTCCCATGTCCACATCCTTCTGGATTTGGGTCGTACCTATTCATCCAGACTAGAACTGCGGAGCGATTCACCCACTCCCTGAATACCTTAGGGTCCCCGCCCTCAGCTCTGTCTGGGGCTTCCAGGGACCTTGCTGCTCACCCTCAGCCCACTCTCCCCAAGTCCTGCACCAGCTCCTTGAGCCTTTGTTCTGCCCCTTCGCCTCGCCTGGAGCAGCTGAACTCACTTCCTGTTTCACAGAGAAAACAGAAGCCAAGGAAGTTGCGAACTTGCTCAAGCCTTCCTCACCTCTCCTCCTTGGTAAGAAGGAGCCTCTCCTGCCCAAGGTCAGCATGCCGACTTGTGTGGTGGTGCGCTCCATCCATCAGTCCCCTTCAAGCGTGCCCTTGTCCCAGCTGCAACCTCTCTCCTGCTTCTCGGGCTACAACCTCATTCTCTCTATCCTTTCTGTCTACACCTGCCTACTTCCCTTCCCCACCTGTTCCAGCCACACTGCCCTCCATGTTGCTTCTTGGCTATGCCAGACACACTCCCAGGGCCTTTGCACTTGCTTTTCCTCCTCATCTTCTTCTTCCTATCTTCCAGATAGCCACATGGCTCGTGCCCTCACCTGACTTCCCATGTAAAATCACACTGTCCTCCCCCCCCAGCACTCCCCATCCCCCTCAACTGGGGCTGTTGCCCTCTGTGGCACTTACCGCCTCCTCCCGTACTGTTTGAGTTAGTTTTCATTTTGTCCAGCATCTCTCTTGACTTGCAGCCAAGTCCCCAGGGCAGGACTCATGCCTGTTTTGCTTGGCACTACACTCCCATGGCCCTGAAGCCCTCCTGGGCACAGTGAACACACAATTCAGTCGGTGCTGAACACTTGCCGAAGTTGCTCAGTGAGTCCCTCTTCTCTACCCTCCATGTCCAACTGGCCATCATGCCTGGTGCCTTTGATTTTCTCTCTAGCGGGGTCCCTCTCTTCACCTTGTTCCTGAAACCTTTGCTTAGTCTGGCATCTCATTTTGTTTGCATGGCTGTGACAGCCCCCAAGGGTCCTCTGGCTTCTCCACTCTGCACACAGCTGCTGGAGGTTTTTTCTAAAATTGGTTTCTCTCCTTAAACCTCTGAAAGCCGCGAGTGACTTCCAGCGGGTCTGAGGACTAAGCCCAAGCTTTCTTGTGTTGCATTCAAGGCTTTTTAGGACCCAATGCTGTCTGCAGCTTGCTCCCCTCCAAATGTGACCACGAGCCGAAGGACGAAGCTGCCAGCAGGTCCTCCCACAGGGGCTGGGCTCCCTCTGCCTTTCTGCCTGGCCCCAACTGTTTCCTCTGTCCCAGCCCTCGAGCCTTGGGGCAGGCGTCTGTCCCACCAAGCCTGGGTTACGGGCTCTCTTATGCAAGCCCGCATTTTAATAAAATTTGTTACTGCTCTGCCTACCCTCCCAGACTACCGGTTTCTTGAAGGCAGCAATGAGATTGATGGATGTTTTCATCCCAGCCTCTAACACAAGTGCCTGCCCCAGAGCAGGGGCTGAAGGGCCGCATCTAGGCACCTGTGAGGAGAGGCAGTAAGAACACAGGTGGGAGATGAGCACAGGCCCAACTCCTGCTTGCTTCTCTCTTCTCCTTGACCTTGCTCTCATGTGAGTCTCCCATCAGGCTTGCTCCCACCTGCCTTCCCCCATTCCCTATATTGGGGTGCCTCTGTCAGGAGTCTAACCTAATGTCCAGGGGGGCTGGACATCCACTAGTCATAAAAGGCAAGGCCTCTCCTATGTCCGCAGGTAAGCCCATTCTATGGCATGTTGGCTGGGCCAGCCTGGCCCACACATTGTTGGGGAAACCGAGGCAGCCTGTGAGGTTTGTGTTTGCAGCCTTGATGATCACAGGCCAGTCCCCACGCCGAAGGACCAGAGATGTCCAGGTCTAGGAGATGCTACTGAGATGCTGGCTAGGCTGGAGCTGACCAATCTGGCCAAGCCTCGCTGGGGATGATAGCTCAGAAGCCATGGGGCGGACTGTGTGATTAACAGCATCCTTCTGGCATCACCAGAAGGGAACTTGTTCTTGGCAGAATGTCAGAATTCACAGCCAGGATTGCTCATAACTTGCAGCCGACCATGAAATATCAGGCTGCACCCCAGCCTGCCCCCTTTCCCACCCCCTCCATCACTAGGGAATTTTCTATCCACAGGCAGCCATTCTCTCTGGCCAGAGAGATAGAGTGGGGTTAAAAATACCACATTCTCCTAGATAGCCAGGTGTCTTCTTGCCAGTAGGGTTAGGAGAGAAGGAATTCCCCGCTTACGCTCCCTTTCTCTCTCCCACTTCTCACAACTGCTCGCTTAGTGGCTCTGACTCTGGAGCTCAATAGCTCCTCTGTCAAGAGAGCCTGGGACCTCTGCTGCCCGCAGACCTCTTTGCTACACTGTAAAGGGTCAAATAAACCTCTATAATAAAGCACACTTGAGCTGAGACCTAAAGACCCCGAGGGGGGACTGAGCCATGCATCTATCTGAGCAAAGAGAATGCCAGACAGTGGAAAGGGCATGTGCAAAGGCCCTGAGGCAACAGGAACCTGAGAAGTTGGAGGACAACCAAGAAGTTGGGATCACTGGAACAGAGAAGGGGAAGGGGAAAGTGGTAGGAGATAAGGCCATTTTGAAGTGGGCACAATCACGGAAGGCTGTCAAGAAGAGGTGACCCGGATAGGGGTCCGGTCTCAGATGGATTGTGAGAACATGAAGGGGTGATTTGAGGGCACCGTGGGGCCAGCTGTGCCAAGCCAATTCTCTTGAATTCCTTGTACTGCCAGTTTTCCATGGTGAGAGGTAAGTGGCAGGTCCTCTGGCTCGAGATGGACCAGGGATAGATCAGAAGTCCTGTGCCCCCATGTTTGCCTCAGGACCCATGAACTCTGTAGGGCTGGCAGAGAACTATTTGTCTGGCCCTGGACGCCCTTCCATAGCTGCGGGCATGTAGGCGGAGGTACATCCCGTCAGTGGTGTATTTTTCTTTTACGAAAAAATAAAATATACTTCCTAGCTCTGTCTGCTGAATCAGGGGCCAACTCAGTATCACTGAACAGCTGAGAGCTCAGACTGTGATCTTTAAGTGATCACTGGCCACTAAAGAGACCAAGGCGCTTTAGAAAAAAGGGCTGCTTCCAGGGTCTGGGGGAAGAAAAGTATGAGCCGAGCCTGAGACATCTTATCAGGCACCTGAGCCCCTGACCACTTGTAACAGCACAAAAGAGAAGAATTCTTGGCCAAAACACCGAACCTGACTCTGATCAAGGCAGTTTACAGGAAGTACGGGGAACAGAGAGACACACTGAATGGCCCTGTGGGGACGCAGACTCCAGACAGTGGGCAACTCTTCAGGACAGATGATCTAGTTTCTTCACCAAATAAATTGCAAGGAAAAAGGGCGCCTGGGTGGCTCAGTCGTTAAGCGTCTGCCTTCGGCTCAGGTCATGATCCCAGGGTCCTGGGATTGAGCCCCGCATCAGGCTCCCTGCTCGGCGGGAAGCCTGCTTCTCCCTCTCCCACTCCCCCTGCTTGTGTTCCCTCTCTCGCTGTGTCTGTCTCTATCAAATAAATAAATAAAATCTTAAAAACAATTTTTTTAAAATGTCCATCAATAGGGAACTGGTGAAATAAATTATGGTTAGTTCATGAAGACTCAACTTTAAAAAAAAAAACAAGGCAGCTTTATATGTACCCTCAGGGAACAAACTCTTAGGATATATGAAGTGGTAAAAAGCAGTGGGACAGAACAGTGC
>NW_025409667.1:0-12370 GCF_002201575.2 Neomonachus schauinslandi
AGGAGTTTCCAGCATCACCGAGAAGCTTCATCCTGGCCCAGAGGGAAGGACAGGACACTGCTCTCTGGGTGAAAGATCATGACGTCCTTCCCATCATCAGCCTGTTTGAAATGATGAATCTGGAGTGAGAGCCTCTCTACTGACAAGAGTTTGTGCCTCATTTACCTTTCCCAGCTTTGTATTATGAAAATGTTCAAATATATAAAAAAGGTAAAAGAAGAACACAATGAACATTTGTATACCTACCCTTAGATTCACCAATTGTCCAAATTGTGCTGCACCATTGGAACGTAAGTTACACCTTAAATACTTCTGCATGATTTCCTAAGAATAAGTACATCCTTTAATACAACCAAAGTAACATTACGACAAAGAATTTATCTATTTCTTTTAAGTTATTGAATTAATTGGAGTGAAATTGCTCATAATGTTTCCTTCTTATCCTTTTAAAGTCTATAGGATCTGTAGGGATGCTTCTATTTCATTCCTGAGGTGGTAAATTGTGTCTTCTCTCTCTTTTTCTGAATAAATCTGGTTAGATCAATCAATTTCATAGATTTTTTTCTCAAAGGAACTGCTTATGGGATTCTTTTTCTCTTTTTTAAATTTTGCATTTCATTGATTTCTCCTTTTATGTTTATTATTCCATCTTTTTGGGGAGGGTTAGTTGTTTTGTTTTGTTTTTTTGGTCATTTCTAACAGCTTAAGGTAGAAGTTCAGCTTTTTTAAAACTGTATCCTAATCTTATCTTTTGCTTAGTTCTAAATATTCTTCGTCCCCTTGTGATTTCTTCTCTGACACATGGATTCTCTAGAGGTATGTTGTTTAACTTTCAAATATTCAGGAGTTTGGAACTATTTCACCATATCCTTGTTCAACACTTGTCATTGTCTATCTTTTCTCCTTTTATGTTTGCCATTCTAGTGCAGGTGAAGTACTATCTCATGGTGGTTTTGATTTGCATCTCCTGAAAGCCTAATGAGGCTTAGCGTGTTTTCATGTGTTTATTCCCCATTTGTGTATCTTTTTATAGAAATGTCCATTTACTGGAGTGCCTGGGTGGCACAGTTGGTTAAGTGTCTGCTTTTGGCTCAGGTCATGATCTCAGGGTCCTGGGATCAAGCCCCGAGTTGGTCTCTCTGCTCAGCAGAGAGTCTGCTTCTCCCTCTTACTCTCCTTCTGTGTGCTCTCTCTCTCTCAAGTAAATAAATGTCTATTCACATCTTTTTTTAATTGAAGTATGTGTTGCTCTACTGTTGATTTGCAAGTGTTCTTTGTATATTCTGGACACAAGTCTTTTATCAGACATATGATATGCGAATATTTCTTTCCATTCTGTGGGTTGTCTTTCCACTTTCTTGATTTTGTCCTTTGAAGCACAGATTTTTTAGTTTTGATGAAGTCCACTTTATCTGTTTTATTCTTTTGTCCCTTGTGTTTTTTGGTATTGTATCTAAAAAACTATTGCCTAATTCAAAGTTACAAAACTGTCTTATGTTTCTTTCTAAGAGTTTTATAATTTTAACTTATTTTTAGTTCTAATTTTGAGCTGTTTTTGGTGTGTAGTATAAGGAAAAGGTCCACCTTTATTCTTTTGCATGTCGACATCCAGTTGTGCCCTTGATCATTCATCATTATGCCAAGAAAAAAATTTCCTCTGATATATAAATGAAAAGCTTTCTAATTTTTTAAAGTCATAGGACATTACCTCTAGAATTTTGTTTACAGGTACTTAGTCCAAATGCTCTCAAACAGGTCAACTGATGTATCCAAGGCCATCCAGGCACCAATCCTGGTCTCAGCTTATGCACTAGGATCTGCACCAACCCTGATCCTCATTGTGCTGGTGATTGGAGATGGGGCCTTTGAGAGGCAATTAAGTGGAGAGAGTGGAACCCTTGTGATGGAATTAATGCTCTTATAACAAGAAGCAGGAGAGATCTTGCTTCCTCTCTCTCTCCACCATGTGAGGACACAGCAAGGAGGCCACCATCTATAAATCAAGAAAAGAGCTCTCCCAAGAACCCTACTGCCCTGGCACCCTGATCTCAGACTTTCAACCTCCAGAATAATGACAAAGAAATGTTTGTTGTTTACACCATCCACTCTATTGTCATTTGTTATGGCAGCCTAAACTAAGAGCCAGCTACATAAAAATGTCTTTGCTTCTCTGGTCTTTAAAATGGGGTAACCACATTTACCCATCATTTTGGGGAAGATTAATTGAAATGAAATATATCAAGCTCTGAGTAACTGATGTGCTTGGTCAATGGAGCATAACCCTGGCATGACCCAAGGGTGGGAGACGTTGCTCGTGAGCTGGATGACAGACCATCACTGATTACTTAGCTCAGGGGGGCTCCTTCTTGAAGCATCCCCCATCCCCCAGGGGCTCTCTAAAATTGGCAAGATCCCAGTCTTGGCTGATAAGGCCTAAAGATTCCTAAGTCACACTCCCTGCCTCCTGGGGACATAGGCAATTAACCCTGAGACATGTCATTTCAACCCTTCTTCTGCTCCTCCTGCTGGAGGGGCAGCACGGTCAGTCCCACTAGGGACGATCATTCACTCTGTATAAGCTCTCTCCTGCTGCTCCATTCAGGCCACCATCCAGCTCTGCAAGTCCTCTCTCCTGTCTGTCCAGACTCCCTTACTTGAGTGGCTGAGAACAGGCCCAAATCATTATCCACTTGGCCTATTGCAATCACCTCTTAGCTGGTGGCCACACCCCCAAGTTCTCCCCAGTTTCTAACCCCTTGTTACACTGCCACTTGAGCAACCTTCCAAAGTCTGTGTAAAGTGTGATCCTGATAGCTTCTGCTCTCAGAAGACACCATTCTCCATTTCTACCATTGGAAATCATCATGGGGCCATTATTCTGAGAGAGAAACTTGACAAGTCTACCAGAGGATCCCTTTTCCTTTCAGTCCAAAATCTAAGCTTTGTGGTATGACTTTCAGGCCCTTGGTGCCCTGCCCTGCTGATGCTGCAGCTCACCTTGCCACCCCTCATGGAATTTCAGGCTTTTCCCAAACTAAACTAGATGGACCCTCCTTATAAAACCAGCTATGCCCTGCCTCTTGGCCTTCCCTTGTCACTTTCCCTGCACCTAGTTTATCCTTGCCTCTCATCTTCACCCACAGAACACATATGCATAACACATATGCTATTGTCTCGACTCAGGGTCTCCTTCTTTCAGAAGGCCCTTCTTGGGGCCCCAACAGACTTAAGGGCCCCTCTCATGGTCCCACAGTCTGAGCCCTTGACAAGTCCTTACTAGCTGGCCAACTGCCTTATCAGAGGACAAACTTCTTGTGCATTACTACTCACTGCAGCCCTAGACTTAGCACCACACTGTCAGTGAGTGCAACTCTTCTTAAATACATGTCAGTAGGTGGGGGGACCTTGGTTTGGGAACTAGCTGGGTAGAATGCAGACATGCTCGTCATGTCAGAAGAACTGTTGAATGGGCGGGAAGGCAGCCAGGGGGACAGATCAAAGAGTCTCCTGGGAGAAAACTCAAATTGTGGGAGAGTTTCCAGCTACAAGCTGTTTTAGGCTATTATTTGTTGAACTGATCACCTTCACTTTCCAGAAGTCTCAGATAAGAGGCTGGGGTGGTTGGGATTCCTGGGTGGCTTAGTCGTTAAGTGTCTGCCTTCGGCTCAGGTCATGATCCCAGGGTCCTGGGATCGAGTCCCGCATCGGGCTCCCTGCTTGGCGGGAAGCCTGCTTCTCCCTCTCCCACTCCCCCTGCTTGGGTTCCCTCTCTCGCTGTGTCTCTCTCTGTCAAATAAATAAATGAAATCTTTTAAAAAAAAGAGGCTGGGGTGGTGGGGGCATGGCACTGGGAGGAAAGCCATGGGATGGAAAAGCACTGCATGACTCTCAAGTTCTCTGAGGGTAAAGGTTTTCCTGCTAGGTCACATGCCCCACACCACACATACCACACACCCACACGCAGGCATGCACCCTTGGTTCCAGCACATTCCTAGCCAAGTTGTGCAACCTCTCCAAGTCTCATTTTCTTGACTAGCATGGAGTGACCAGCATAGAGCCTAGAACATAGTAAGCTCTCATTAAACAGCATTATTATTCTTTCTATTATTATTATCTTACTTTGAGGAGTCAGAGGTACTGATGCTCACATGATGAGACTCAAAATTTGTTTACACAAGCGTGGAAGCAGGTGGTTAATGTATGTTGCACAGATATGCCCAGACACTTGGTCTAACTGTGAAGAAAGGAACGCCAAGACCACATCAAGGGAAGGTCCTTTGCAGGCATCCGCAACAGTAAAAGCAGCATCTTTTCCCTTTCCAGGAGGCTGCTAGTGTGATACAGTGTCCTTTTATCCAGGTCAGCACAAAGTCCAATCCCCATAGATCTCTTCATAACAGTCTTTGGGGGAAGGCAGTGGTTGCTGCTGTTTCTACTGTCAGAAGACAAGACTTTCCATCTCTACCATTAGGGATTATACATGGAGCTATCAGTCTGAGAGTGAACCCTTCGTAAGCTTTGCAAACAAGAAACAGTGCCATAGAAATGCCAAAGATGGCATTCCACTTCCCCATCAACACTCCTGTCATTGTATTAGCCAATTAAAAGGCAATTCCTGGCTTAAAGTGTGATTCTTGTCATCACTTTTCAAATTTTAATCTATTTCACAGAAAATCTTCCTCAAAGTAACTTTTTAAGTTTTAAGAATTTCAGAAAATTCTTAAGTTATGCTGTAGAGGGATAAATAACACTATATACCCTTCAGACAATGGAAAATTATTGCCGACATTTTCATTTTCTAATGGCATTTTGCTTTACTATTTCATTGTTGTTTGCGATCAGAAAAAATTGTCCTTACTTAAAATTTAAGACATCTTCTTTGTGTATAGAGATCCAAGGATGGATTCAAAACAACTTAGTTTTCTAATGGTTTCCTTGATTCAGCCATCTGTCAGAGGAGATTATAATTTTTAACTAAGGGGCCATGCAGTCCTTGTGTTAAAGTTTAAGTTTGGTGATAATTGTTTGGTCATTTTATTTGGTATTATTAACTTAATAAATATAAATATTGATTAGTATTTCCTGGTTTATTTATTAATGATATCACAAATGGTTACTTTTTAGAAAGAAAACATAACATTATTTGAATGAATTCCTGCCATTAATCTGTAAATTCTAATTGAGTGAAAACACAGAAGTCCTTGCCAGATTATATCATGTGAGGGAAATAACAGTGTTAATAGTTAATATTTATGAACATATATCATACTTTTCACACAGTGCTATATACTTTGTATTTATTTGTTTGTTTTTATTTATTCCTCATAGCAACCCTATTAGATGGGTACTGTACATACTTATTAGCATTTTATAGATAAGAGAAGTGAGAGGTAAAATGTTTAAGGAACTTAACAAAACTTACAGATAAAATAAATGAAGTGTACTGAGTACCTATGTAATGTGCTAGTCATTGTGTCGGGCATTTAAACTTCCTCCTGCCTCCCTCCCTCCCTCCATGCCTTCCTGCCTCATGCCTCATCCTTCCTTCCTTCTCTCCTTCCTTCTAACAAATATGTACTTAGTAACTGTTATGTGCTGGACATGTTTTCAAGCACTGGTTGTTAGAGTGATGCCTTGCTCTCATGGCATTTATTCCTTTACAGAAGACGTCAGATATATGTTTACTTAAATGAATATGAACAAAGAAAATGGTAACAGATGCTGTAAGTCAAGCAATATAATATTCATTAGTGGCTACTTTATGCTAATTAGTCAAGGCGAGGCTTTCTAAAATCGTGACAGTCGAAAGACAGGAAGAAACCTCTGCAAGACAGGCAGGAGGGAAAAGAGTTTCAGACGGGAAAGCCATGTTTAAACCCCTTAGTAACTGGGTACCTGGGTGGCTCAGTTGGTTAAGCGACTGCCTTTGGCTCAGGTCATGATACTGGAGTCCCGGTATTGAGTCCCGCATCAGGCTCCCTGCTCAGCAGGGAGTCTGCTTCTCCCTCTGACCCTCCCCCCTCTCATGCTCTCTCTCTCATTCTCTCTCAAATAAATAAATAAAAACTTAAAAAAAAATAAAAAATAAACCCTTTAGTAACCTTATGAGATAAGAATTATTATTCCCATCAAAAAGAAAAATGGATGCTCAAATATATTAAGATATCCAAAGTCATAATCACGCAACCAATATACTGCAACATTGGCATTAATCACAGATGTGTAATTCCAAAGTGTTGTTTTTGCCATAATACAAGACTACTGCCCATTTCATTGATTTGAGGATATCACACTCATATACATGCACACTCTACACAAATGAAGTGTGCACAGCAAGGGGTGAGACACAGATACAGCTGTGCATGCACGGGTACATGTGTTTAGTTGTATCTCTAGAAGTTAACAGTTGCTTCATTCTGTGCTAAGAATATTTGTAAAACTTTTAAACATTCTTTACCTTGCATATATTCAAGTGCTTGACTGACTCTTAGAGAAAATATCATGCATAGATAAAGCAAAAGATGCCAACATGACTGGAGCTATTAATAAAAGGAATAGGAGTTGTACAGGAACAACAAGTTAGCAATAAAAGAGTTTATTTACAAATACCTACCTTGAACTTTTTTGTAATTCTTTTATATTACAAGCAAAATAGAGTATAATGCTCAATCATTTGCTTAAATACTTGTTTCTAGAGAGGAAATGCCTAAAGCATTAGCTAGAGAAGGAAGAATTCACTTTTCTTTGAGAAAAACAAGAAAAACAGACCATTGGTATGGTCCTGAGTTCAGTAATGTAAGGAAGGTTGGTCTGAAAGTATACGGTATAAAATTAAGCAATCAAGAGCACTGTGCATGGCCATTCTAGGACTCAATCATTGCAAGGGCATTGACAAACATTGTACGAAGCATCACTTATTTCTCCTACCTCTGTGAATTTTTTTCACAAGTGGATATCGGTTGCCTGCAACAACCAAGCATTTTACATGGAATTCTGCCCATTGTTCTGTTTTGTCTGGAAAAATCTTTCCCATCCTTCTATTTTCCTCTCAGCTTATAGTGAACATCTGTTAGAAGGGCAAAAAGCCAAGGTGTGCTGGTTCTCCTTTGTGAAGGATGTTTTAGTTCTCTAATTTTTTTTTCAAATCCAATCTGGGTCAGGATAAATCATCTGGGGCACGCGGGTGGCTCAGTCAGGTAAGCATCTGCCTTAGGCTCAGGTCATGATCCCAGGGTCCTGGGATCGCGCCCCGCATGGGCTCCCTGCTCAGTGGGGGGTCTGCTTCTCCCTCTCCCTCTGACCCCCACCTCACTCATGGTCTCTCTCTGCCTCTCTCTCTGTCTCTCAAATAAATGAATAAAATCTCCAAAAAAAAAAGATATATCATCTGCATTTAGCATTTATACTTTTAAAGTTTGGGGGGGTCAGTAGTGCCTATGTAAAAGAAAATATAAGCAAAATGACCCTACCAGTATGTTGTTACTGTTACTATTTTTAGAGTAGTTTAAGGTTAAGCAAGATTGAGGGGAAGGTGCAGAGATTTCTCAATACCTCCTGCCACTACACATGCCTAATCTTTCCCATCATCAACCTGCCTCACCAGAATGATACCCTTGCTCCACTTGATGAATCTATGGAGACATCATTATCACCCGAAGTCGACAGTTTACATTAGAGTGCACTCTTGGTGTTGTATGTTTTATGAGTTTGGGCAAAATGTATAATGGCATGTATCCATCATTATAGTATCATACAGAATAGTTTCACTGCCCTGAAAACCCTCTGTCCACCACCTATTTATCCTTCCCCTCACCCTTGGCCGCTGTGCAGGGTTTTGGGTAGACATGAAATTTTCACCAATTTGTTTTAAGACATGGGTTTTATTATTGTTCAGGGGCCAAAACATCAGGAAATGACAGCTTTTGCAAAGATTGTTATTTAAAGTCCCCAAGAAGGTAGGGCATGGCACACCATGCAGGGTCAAATGCAGAAGCTCTGGAGTCTGAAAGGAGGCAGAAAGAATGAGGTGAGAACATGGGCAGAAGACTTTATTATGTCAAGGTAAACAGACTACGCAGGTTTAGGGTTGGCTAGTTTGGATAACTTCAGTGGGCTCTGGGGTATAGGGACTATCTCTAGTTGTCTGGTCTCTGGCCCTGGGATGATTATGGTAGAGGAATATTGCCTTCTGAAATGTAAGAACCATATAGAGCAGGTGTTTGGAGTATGGGCTCTGCTCTGGATTGGTTAATTTGCGTATGAAAGGCACACTCCCAGGCACACTCTTTGTCATCTTTAAGAATTACCTAACCCTGGGAGGGGGCAGTCTTTTCCCAATCAACAAGGTGCCATATGCCAGAACATCAAGAATACAGAAAATAAGAGCATATAACACATACTTTAGCAATAAACTAAAATGAAAGTGTATTTGTTTTCTATTGTTATATAACAAATGACCATAGACTCAGTGACCTAAAACAACAAGAGTCATCATTTCACATGGTCATGTTTAGGAGTGTAGATGCAGAGTAGCTGGGTCCTCTGATCAGAGTCAGATTTTGCCTTTGGAGGCAAAATTTAAAATGAACTCAGAAAGATTTTCTCCTTTCCATTTGGGCTGTATTCTGCATTGGAAATGAATTTGTCTACTGAAAATGAGTATCAAGTAATATACGGTCTCCCAGCAGACAGAATAAACATTCCCTTTGAAAGGTCACCTACATCCCATGACTCATCTTTGGGTCTAGCCTTAGGACCACCAAAAATGCAAATATCGCAGAGGGTTGGTGACAGCCCTCAGGAAAGTTTACCCAATGGTGTCTGAACATCAGTATCTAAGCAGCAGATTAAATGTTTCTCCCTTAAGAGAGTTGGGTGTTGCTATGAACTGAATGTTTGTGTCTCTGTCAAATTCATAGGTTGAAGCCTAAGCCCCTCAATATGATGGCGTCAGGAGGTGGGGCCTTTGGGCAGTGATTAGGTCATGAGATTCCTCTCTGCCATATGAAAGCGCACAGACCAAGAAGCAGACCCTCACCAGACCCTGGACCTGCTGGCGCCTTAATCTTGGACTTCCAGCCTCCGGAACTGTGAGAAATAAGTGTTTGTTGTTTAACCCCCCCACCCCACCCCAGCTGCAGTATTCTGCTGTAGCAGCCTGAGCTGACTAAGATAGTTGTGAAGGGTGGAGTTAATGGGACAGACATTGGATGGCACGGGAATGATGTGGTCTGAGCAAGGCAGCTCTTCTCCCTCTCTCTGGGGTTCCCAGACATGCATTCTCAGATGCCCTAAATAATCCAAACTCTGGGATATTTCGATGGCCAATCACTAGGGTGACTGCTGCTAAGAATACTCTAAAGGCGGTAAGAAAAAAAATACAGAAAGAATGAGGAGAAGTGGCAGTCCATGTCCACATTTGTTGTGCAGGAGATTTAGATTTTTTCTTTCTCAGCTTTGCTTCCAAAATTCCAGGGCCTCACGGTGATAGCTGCATTCAAAGTGTGGAATGCTACTGTAGGTGGTTTCTGAAACTTCCTATAAAGAACACTGGATGAGGTAGAGTAAAGCTGCGTTCACTTTATGGGCATGTCTGAATGGCATTGTTTCCCTCCCTCCATCCTTGAGCCAATCTGAGAGGCCATTTCGTGACCGGTCTCAAATAATTTGGAGAGATTAGGTCAATGCTGGGTCCAATCCAGAAGTCTAGGAGGGTTGAGTCCAATTTCAGAAATTTTTATTGGTTCGGGAGTTATCAGACTACACCAGTGGTTCTTAACAGGGGGTAATTTTGTCCTCAAGGGGACATTTGCCAACGTCTGGAGACATTTTGGAGTGTCCCAGCTAGGGAAGTGCTCCTGGCATCAGTGATGGAAGTCAGGGCTGTTAACATCCTACAGTGCATAAGATGGCCCTAGAGACAAAGAATTATCTAGTCCAAAATGTCAGTAGTGCCAAGGTTGGGAAACCTTGGGCTAAACTAAACCCAGGAGCTTGCCCAGCACTCTGTTACGCACACCAATGCAAAGTACGTCCTGTGTGCAAGGACACAGGGAAGCTGAGTACCCAGAGCTATGGATGCTTCTGCCCCTCCTCATGCCCCTTCCCCAAGGAGGTGCAAATGCTCCCTGCTCCCCAGTGTTGGCTGCCTAGTGGCCTGCCCCGTAGAAAGCTCAAGACCCTAGATCTAGAACCCAGCCTGCCAGAGGAGCTCCAGGCAGGACACAGACAAGGTTGAGCAGGGGACACCAGCGCTACTTTCACTCCTGGGTGTGCTGACTTCTAGGGGCAGGTGGGAAGGAAGCAACAGCTCAGAAGTTGAGCTGATTATCATCTTTTTCAGGACTGCATTTCCTCTCTCTTGGCAAATCCTGAATAAACGTAGTATCTCTTCCTGATTTGTACTTTCAAGAGAAAAAGGTACAGATCAGTCAAATGAACTGATAGAAGAGATTCTATAAAAGGAAAGAAAATGTACTTCTAGGTTATGACAGAGGTGAGTCAATGCAGGAGGCCTAAGCTTGAATCCAACATGCCTTACAAACAACCCTATTCTGTACATTTGTGTTAGGCAAGTTACAGGAAAAAAAGAAAAGATCTAGATAATATTTAACTGTTGGCGGGGAGAATGTGGGGAGGTTGTGGACTGTGAAAGCACAGACCCTGAGTGTTTGCATTCATGCACGTCTCTGGGTAGGGGCAAGGCTCCTAGCTCTGACCTTGGGTGTGCTCTAGTGGGGTTGCATGATTCCTTATCAGCTGTGTGTCCTTGAACATGTTGCTTAACCTTTCTGTGTGTCTGTTTCCTTGTCTGTCAATTGGAGATAATGATAGTGCATATACATAGGGTCACTGAGGGAATGAAGGGAAGAAATATTTATAAAGTGCTTAGAACAGAGCCCGGCCTCTAGCTAATGCTGCGTCAATGTCTGTTTTGTTTTTGTTTTTTTTTTCCAACTGTAACACCCTGTCTGTCAACGATCCTTTTCCGTTGCTGCCTATAATATTATGTCATAAAAATTCTGGTCCCAAATGCTGACCCCGTTGGCAGTGCCTCATTCAGAACCAGCAGACACTGCGCTGATATATCCCCTTTGCTGGGCTTTCTAAGCAGCCTGCACCTATAAGGTTTTTCATCAACAAGGGTGAAGCGCAGAGGCCTTGATTAGGCTGAGCTTTGCCAGAAATTCAATTCACTGGACTCTGGTCCACTGGACTTCATCAAGATAAAAAGCTTCTGCACAGCAGAGGAAACAATCAACAAAACTAAAAGGCAGCCTACAGAATGGGAGAAGATATTTGCAAATGATATATCTGATAAAGGGCTAGTATTCAAATCTATAAAGAACTTACCAAACTCAACACCCCAAAAAAAACAAATAGCCCAGTTAAGAAATGTGAAGAAGACATGAATAGACACTTTTCCAAAGCAGACATCCAGATGGCCAACAGACACATGAAAAGATGCTCAACATCACTCATCAACAAGGAAATACAAATCAAAACCATGATGAGATACAACCTCACACCTGTCAGAATGGCTAAAATTAACAACACAGGAAACAGCAGGTGTTGGTGAGGATGCAGAGAAAGGGGAACCCTCCAGCAGCAGCATTTTGGATGAGATTTTCCTTCAAGATTTTCATGGTTCCCAATAGACGGCATGTCACTTTCTTTACTTGTGTTTCGGCTTCTTCTTGTTATTTCTCTTGGGCATAGGTTAATGCTCTTGTTTTATTTGGGGGTAGGCTGGGGCTGGAGAAGGTTCTAGAAGGAGTGTGGAGATAGTGAAATCCAAAGCCCCATTTGGCCCTGGGGAGGTGACGCACTCATCTAGGGACTGGCCAGCCTTGGAGTGGTGCAAGCAGGGCCCTCCACTCACAGGCCGATTAAACTCGGGACCACACAGAAATGACAGGTTGATGGTGACCAGCCATCAGTCCTGCTCCCCTCTTGGTGAGAAGAAAAGCGGCCCCATGACAACTGCAGAGGACTCTATGGCAGTGGGAAGAAAGCTCATTCTGCAGGGTGGGTGCTGCCAGGACTGAGGACTGCCGGCTTCGGCTCTCCCAGCCACATAAAACCAGGTTCCAATCTGCCTCCCTTCAAAATACTTGGTGCCTGCCCCCTTTCTTCTATGTCTTGTGGTCCCACAGCCTCCTCTGCTGGTGGGAGGTGACAGAAGTTTGTCCCACAAGGAAGATGACTTACGTCCAGTTTCCACCTGTTAGCCTGGCACAGTTATTAACAACACCTCCTTACTCTCAAAGTGCCCCAGTTTGGAAGATGTTATAGGATTCGTCATACACTTAGCATCTCCTGAAATTCTGCAGCTGGGAGGCATATTCATGCATCTTGGAGTATGGGTTTT
>NW_025409668.1:0-12364 GCF_002201575.2 Neomonachus schauinslandi
TCAAGCCCAGCTAGTATCTTTAAAGTCATGATTCTGAACTCTAGATCCGACATCGTACTAATGTCCACATTGAGTAGGTCCCTGGCAGTTGGTACTACCTCTTCTTCTTTTTGTTGAGGTGATGTTTTCCGTCTTGTCATTTTGTCCAGAGGAGAACAGATGAATGAGAGAACAAAATGCTAACAGGGTAACAACGTCCCCAGAAAATATACTCTAAGCAAATCAGAAAACACCTGAAGCTGTGGGAAAAGAAAGGGAAAGAAAGAAAAAAGAAAAAGAAAAAAAAGGAAAAAGAAAAAGATAAAAACAAACAAAAACAGAACAAAACAAAACAAAAAAAAAAACAGAGTATGATCAAACATGCTCTCGCTGGTGCATAGATCAGTGCCACACACTAGATGTTGGGTGTATTTTGGTCTGTTAGAAGAAAGTGCCTCCCAAAATTTAAAGAAAGAAAAACTTATATATGTACAAAAATAAGGGTTGATATGATGAAGGGATGGAATAGGACTGTAAAGATGACAATTATAAAAAATTTTATAAAAGGAATTGATAAAGAAAGAAGAGGTTAAAAAAAAAAGGAGAGAATGTGATCTGGCAGGAGAGTAGAACAAAGCCATACACTAGAGATTTAGGGTATATTTTGATCTGTTAGAACACACTGTATCTCAAAATTAAAAAAAAAATGTTTTATTTATTTATTCATGAGAGTCAGAGAGAGATAGAGAGAGAGGCAGAGGGAGAAGCAGGCTCCCCGCCTAGCAGGGAGCCCGATGCGGGACTCGATCCCAGGATCCTGGGATCATGACCTGAGCCGAAGGCAGATGCTTAACCATCTGAGCCACCCAGGCGCCCTGTATCTCAAAATTTTAAGGAGAGAACAACTTATATATATATGCCAAAAATAAGGGTAACTACTATGAAGGGATAGAATATGACTCTAAAAAATGAAAAATAAAAATTTTTTTTAAAAATGGGATTGATAAGATGTTGGTTGAAAAAGGGAAAAAGAAAAATTAAAAAAAAAAAAAAGACAGTTAAAAAAAGTTAACTTTGAAAGACTAAAGAATCATGGTAAAAAAGCCATGGATTCTATGTGCATTATTCCCCTAGCGGTGGAGTTCTGCCGTTCTCATTGATCGGTAAACTTGGTCTTGGTTGGCTGTTCTTACTGATCTTCTGGGGGAGGGGCCTGTTGCTGTGGTTCCCAAATGTCTTTGTTGGAGGTGGAATTGCCCCGCCCTTGCTCCTCCTGGCTAAGTAATCTGCTCTGGTTTGCTCTCGAGAGCTTTTGTTCCCTGCAAGCTTTCCGTACATCTTTGGAGGAGGAGACTGAAAATGGCGGCCTCCCAATCTCCGCCCCGGAGGAGCCGAGAACTCTGGGTCCCCGCTCCTCAGTGTGCCCCCAGAGAAAAGCAGTCAGTCACTCCTGTCTCCCTGGTCTCTGGCCGCACTCCGTGCTCACCTGGCCTGTGACCGAGCGTTTCTTTCTCTGGCACCCCACTTGGTGTGGAGTCTCCAAATCCAGCAGATCCCTGTGGTGCACTCCTGCGCCTCTCCTCCTGGGGGAGGAAGGGGAGTCTCCCTGGATCTGCCACTTGTTGGGTCCCTGCTGGAAGAGCAGTGGCCTGATTGTGCTGTGGATCACAGTTTATGGCAACTCC
This sequence comes from Neomonachus schauinslandi, assembly GCF_002201575.2. Classification (NCBI taxonomy): domain Eukaryota; kingdom Metazoa; phylum Chordata; class Mammalia; order Carnivora; family Phocidae; genus Neomonachus; species Neomonachus schauinslandi. Next base: position 1,665 of record NW_025409668.1, read on the forward strand.
GAGCTGAGAGCCCACTCCTCTGCTCTGTCTCTGCAGCCGGCTTCCCCGCTGCGATACCTGGGAGCTCTGCCGCACTCAGGCACCCCCAGTCTTTCTGTGACCACGAGGGTCCTGAGACCACACTGTCCCGTGAGGGTTCCACCCCCCCACTTAGCCACTGGAGTGATGTCCCTCAGTGGAGCAGACTTCTAAAAGTTCCCATTTTGTGATCTGAGGCTCTATCACTTGCCAGAAGCAGCCAACGGAGGCCCCCTCCCCCGCCGTCTATCCTTCCAAATATTGCCTCGGATTCACTTCTCCGCACGTCCTACCTTCCAGAAAGTGGTCGCTTTTCTGTTCAGAGAGTTGTTGCTCTTCTTTTCTTCGATCTCCTGTTGAGTTTGTAGGTGTTCAGAATGGTTTGATCCCTATCCAGCTGAATTCTTGAGACCAGAGGAAATCCAGGTCTCCTACTCCTCTGCCATCTTGCTCTGCACCCCAAAAATGTGTTTTTAAAAAAAGGGATTGAGAAGATGTTGGTTGAAATAGGGAAAAAGAAAAATTCCAAAAAAAAAAAAAACCAGTTAAAAAAAATTAACTTTGAAAGACTAAAGAATCATGGGGAAAAAGCCATGAGTTCTATGTGCAGTATTCCCCTAGTGCTGGCGTTGTGCCATTCTCATTGATTGGTAAACTTGGTCTTGGCTGGTGGTTCTTGCTGATCTTCTGGGGGAGGGGCCTGTTGCTGTGGTTCCCAAACGTCTTTGCCAGAGGTGGCATTGCCCCACCCCTGCCGGTCCGGGCTAAGTAATCTGCTCGGATTTGCTCTCGGGAGCTTTTGTTCCCTGCAAGTTTTCCATTCGGCTTTGGAGGACAAGAGTGAAAATGGCCTCCCAATCTCTGCCCTGGAGGAGCCAAGAACTTGGGTCCCCACCCCTTAGTGCACCCCCAGAGAAAAGCAGTCAATCACTCCCATCTCCCAGTCTCCAGCCACTCTGAATGCTCACCCAACCTGTGACCGAGCATTTCTATCTCTGGCGCACGACCCCATGTGGTCTCCAAACCCAGCAGATCCCTGCGGTGTGTTCCTGTGCCACTTCTCCTGGGGGAGGAAGGGGAGTCTCCCCAGATCTGCCACTTTTTGGGTCCCTGCTGCAAGAGCAGTGGCCCGACTGTGCCACGGATCATGGTTTATGGCAACCCCGAGCTGAGATCCCACTCCTTGGCTCCATCTCTGCAGCCGGCTTCCCTGCTCCAATACCTGGGAGCTCTGCTGCACTCAGGCACCCCTGGGCTTTCTGTGACCCTGAGGGTCCTGAGACCACACTATCCCATGAGGGTTCCACCCCCTGCCTAGCCACTGGAGCGACATCCCTCAGCAGAGCTGACTTCTAGAAGTTCCGATTTTGTGCTCGGTGGCTCTATCACTTGCCAGAAGTGGCTGATGGAGGCCCCTCCCCCGCCGTCTATCCTCCTGAATATTGCCTCGGATTCACTTCTCCGCACGTCCTACCTTCCAGAAAGTGGTCGCTTTTCTGTTCAGAGAGTTGTTGCTATTCTTTTCTTCGATCTCCTGTTGAGTTTGTATGTGTTCAGAATGGTTTGATCCCTATCCAGCTGAATTCCTGGGACCAGATGAAATCCAGGTCTCCTACTCCTCCGCCATCTTGCTCCACCCCTCCGGATACCAGCCCTTTATCTGTAATGTCATTTGCAAATATCTTCTCCCATTCCATGGGTTGCCTTTTAATCTTGTTGACGGTTTCCTTTGCTGTGTAGAAACTTTTTATCTTGATGAATTCCCAGTAGTTCATTTTTGCTTCTATTTCCCTTGTCTTTAGAGATGTGTCTTGCAAGAAATTGCGGTGGCTGATGTCAAAGAGGTTACTGCCTGTTTTCTTCTCTGGGATTTCAAGGTTTCCTGTCTCACATTTAAGTCTTTCATCCATTTTGAGTTTATCTTTGTGTATGGTGTAAGAGAATGGTCCAGTTTCATTCTTCTGCATATGGCTGTCCAGTTTTCCCAGCACCATTTATTGAAGAGACTGTCTTTTTTCCATTGGATATTCTTTGGTGTGCTTGTCAAAGATTAGTTGACCAAAGAGTTGAGGGTCCCTTTCTGGGCTCTCTATTTTGTTCCACTGATCTATGTGTCTGTTTCTGTGCCAATACCATGCTGTCTTGATGATCACAGCTTTGTAGTAGAGATTGAAGTCCGGCATTGTGATGCCCCCAGCTTTGGTTTTCTTTTTCAACATTCCCTTCACAATTTGGGGTCTTTTCTGGTTCCATAAAATTTTAGGATCGTTTGTTCCAGCTCTGTGAAAAATGTCAATGGTATTTTGATAATGATTGCATTGGAAGTGTAGATTTCTCTGGACAGCATAGACATTTTAACAATGTTTATTCTTCTAATCCATGAGCATGGACTGTTTTTCCATCTCTTTGTGTCTTCCTCAATTTCTTTCATAAGTGTTCTGTAGTTTCTAGAACATAGATCTTTTACCTCTTCAGTTAGGTTTATTCCTAGGTATCTTAAGGTTTTTTTGGTCCTGTTGTAAATGGAATTGATTCCTTAATTTCTCTTTCTTTGGTCACATTGTTAGCATATAGAAATGCAACTGATTTCTGTGTATTGATTTTGTATCCTGCCACATTGCTGAATTGTATGAGTTCTAGTAATTTGGGGGTGGAATATTTTGGGTTTTCCACATAAAGTATCATGTCACCTATAAAGAGAGAGAGTTTGACTTCTTCTTTGCTAACTTGAATGCCTTTTATTTCTTTTTGTTGTCTGATTGTTGAGGCTAGGACTTCTCGTACTATGTTGAACAATAGTGGTGAGAGTGGGCTTCCCTGTTGTGTTCCTGACCTTAGGGAAATGCTGTCAAGTTTTCCCCATTGAGAATGATGTTGGCTGTGGGCTTTTCATAGATGGCTTTTATGATATTGAGGTATGTTCCTCTATCCATATACTTTGGAGAGTTTTAATCAAGAAAGGATGCTGTATTTTGTCAAATGCTTTTTCAGATCCATTGAAATTCAGTCATCAGTACTGAGCATTTAACTGTAAACCTAACCATGTTTTTAGGTGTGTTTTCCAGACTTATCTTTTTAAACTTAACCTCTACAACTGAGCTTTGTCATTCTTTTAAAAATGGGAAAATGGGACTCAGAGAGTTGGAATCCTCACATCATGTTTTTTTTTAGCTGTGTGATATTGGCCAAATCACTTTCCCTATCTACTTTTCTCTTACCTTATAAAAAAAATAGGGATAATACCCACAAGACCCAAAATTATTTTGAAGATACAATGAGTTAATACATACAAACACTTTTAAGGTAGACACTCTTGCCTTCCTCCTGATTTGATTGGCACTGGATCTTGTCACCTATATTTCTTTTTGGAGATAAAATACAGTTTAACTGTCTTTCCTTTAGCAAGTCATTATCCTGGATGGCTATGCCATGTCAGGAAGGACCTGGGCTATCAGGAACCAGGAGTTATATTCAGCCCCTGCCTTCCACAGAAAGTCCTCCCTGATAGAGGCCAGACCTGCTGTGTGTTTCAGTGACACTTGCCACCTTCAGATGGAGGGAGTAACTTAGAACTGCCAAGCAATTAATCTGGATCTTGCTTCTACAGGGTATTTTCTGGGGAATATTCAAAATACCATGGATAACTCCTTTGCTCCTTATCATGGGATGAGTTATTAGGGTGAATTCAAACCAGTGTCTGTTTTTAAGGCAGATTATAAGAACTTAAGTATTTTAATTGGTAATGCTGTCTCAGGAGTAATAAAAACCTGTGAGTTGGGGCAAGATTGGAGGGGCAAAATGTGCCAACCTAAGTAACTTCATAAATGAATGTAGACAGTTCAAAATGTACTATATACAAACAGTGGGTTCTATTTTGTGAAGCTCATTCTCATTGGAATATTAGCTAACAAATCTGAAACCACTATATCTGCACTCTGGAATAGAGCAATTTTTTAAATAAATGACAGATGGTGGGAGTTGCAAGAAATAAATGTCTACTACTTAAGCCACACAGTCTATAATATTTTGTTATACTGGCCCGGAAGACCAAGATATTTACCTATTTAACACATGCTGGTACAGGGTTTCAGAATGCTTTAGTAATATGAAAAAAAAAAAAGTCTCCTCTTGGAGATGAAAAATTGTCCACTACCCTTCAGAGGTTCACCGAGATGGTCTAAGAATTATTTCAACATGAGAGATATTTACAGGAGAAAATCAAATTTAATTTCATACCTATAGGAAACCAACATATATGATAGGTCCCAAAACAAACAGGTGTATATTCCGTCATGCGCTAAGAAATGGGATAGAGGCCTAGGGCTGCAAAGGGAAGGAGGATAATTTATAGGGCAAGAAGAAGAGCAGATGTTTGATAATGGTATGTTTGCCCTGCCATACAGATGGGTCAGTCAGATAAAATTCATCTCTGGTAATAACTCTTATTCTGAGAAAGACACCCAATTTAGATACACCCAGGAAGTTAATTGAGGGGAAATTTTTCTATTCACCCCACAGGGTCTCTGTTGCCTTTAGTCCAATATAGTCTGCATGCCAAAGTAGCACACTTTGAGGAGGCTTGTTCTTAATGCACTAAAAATTGACACAGCTAGTACTGTAATTTTCCTCTAATTGTTTCCCGAAGTTCACATACATTTATCTTACTAATACCACCAATATTCTTCCCATGACAGTTCTAATGGTATCTCAGTCTCTTACTTTGAACCAAAACAGATTTGGACTACTTTTAGGAACTGTTTTTAATAAGATCTCGGTCTCCTGATTATATTCAAAGTACTTTGCAGTCATTTCTTTACTGTGTCCTCTGCAAAGAACAATGCAAGCAATATTAATGATTTTTATCAAGACTTCCTCCTAGTACCTCTTATCTTCTTATAAATACCCTCTCCTGGCATTCTCAGTTCTTTAAATTTCTTACATTACTCTCTCTAAATTAACACTAACAGAAATTTTGTCTGCATTCAATGTATGCACTATCATCTCTACTTGCATAATTATACACACCTAAAATAAAATATAGCTCAAGACACCAGTTCCCCCACAATAACAGATTATCTCTAGACTAGATATCTCTAGTCTCTGATATTTGTTAATGGCTTTGCCAGACAAGCATAGATTGCTTTTTTTAAAAAAAGATTTTATTTATTTGTTTATTTATTTGTTTATTTATTTATTTATTTATTTATTTATTTATTTATATTTGACACAGAGAGAGACAGCGAGAGAGGGAACACAAGCAGGGGAGTAGGAGAGGGAGAAGCAGGCTTCCTGCTGAGCAGGGAGCCCAATGCAGGGGTCAATCCCAGGACACTGGAATCATGACCTGAGCTGAACGCAGACACTTAATGACTGGAGCCACCCAGGTGCCCCAAGTGTGGGCTGCTTTTTTACAAGTACTCTAAGAACCACCAAAACACAGTTAAGCATTGCTCTAGAAGCTGAGCTCCATCATTCTTCATTCACATATGTACACCCCGGTCCATATGCACAAACTTTCTCACCCCATGTTCATTTTCTTTCAGCATCCATTTAAATGTCAGCTCCTTAGAAATTCCTTCATTGAATCCCAACCTCTATTAGCCTTTCTCTTCCCCTCTCTGTTCCTTAATTAAAACTTTGCTATTCCTTCAGACCACTCATATTACTTGTCATTGTACACTCATGTGTTTATTTAATTGCTTACTCTATCAACTACTGGTTTAATTATAGAAAAGTATTACCTGAATGCTAAAATTAGTGAAAGTTCCCAGGAGTTAAGATGGCAGAGGAGTAGGGGGACTCTATGCTTGCCTTGTCCCTTAAACACAGCCAGCTGAATATCAAATCATTCTGAACACCCAAGAAATCAATCTGAGGACTGAGAACAAACTGCACATCTAAAGGGAGAAAAGTGGCTACATCGTGGAAGGTAGGAGCTCAGGGGGTTGATTTGGGGGAGAAAAGAATTGCAGGTGCTGCAGAGGGGAGGGAGCCCTGATCACAGAGTGAGGAGCAAGAGTGAGAGTGAGAAAGTGAGAATGAGAGAGTGAGAGAGAGAGCGTGAAAGCAGTATGCAGGGGATTGCACAATAAAAATTCTTCCCCAAAACCACTGACTGGGAAAAGGAGAGGGGCTGACTATCCCAAGTTCTTATAAGCAGTGGAGCTCAAAGTCTGAAGTTTTAGAAGTTCCACACCTTCATCAGGGTCATACCTGGTGGTCTTAGTGGTGCTCCTGCGGGGAAGGAGGGCAGAGGCCCTTGAGCAGACAGCATATCTGAGGATCCCCTGGGTTGCACAGGGAGAAACAGTTCCCCTTCTTGGAGTGCATTTGGGAGAGGTGGCACTGCCTCTTGGGGAACAAAAGAGTGGTCCATTAGTCAGAATAGCAGCAGAAGCACCTGTTAAAGGCTGCTAACCTGGAAGCCAGCTTTTGGCTGTGCTTTACCATAAGCTCCTAGCCCCACACAGTCATGCAACCACTATTCTGGGACAAAATGGCATCAGCCACAGTGTGGCAAGACCCACCCCAGAGGATCAGTGTGGGTCTGCACCACTATGGACCCCTAAAATTCGGAGCTTTGAAACCCAGCCATGCACCTGAGATAAAACACAGGAGTACTGTGCTGCCAGTAAGACAGACTGCTCAGATACACATATGGTGAAAGCAGGGTTCTGACAGAAGCCTGGGACACAAGAAGGGAGATTGTTCACTCTTCTGTGAGGGCTTCCTGAACAGCAGAAGGCACAATCTCCCCTCTCCAGTGATGAGAGAGAAGCGTGACCCCATTTCACTCCTGCCCATCAGCACAGACAGGCTTCAGTGAGGAACACAGTGCCACCAGTGAAGGCTGGAGCAGTTTACACCAAGCCCTGCCCTACAGTGCCCTGCAGGTGCATCTTTACAAGGGCAAGTCTGACTGAGAACCAGCACTGCAGGCCTCTCCTCTAGAAGATCAGCACAAACCCACCCCACCCCTGCTCCCACGCAAACCAAATCTACGGATCATAAAGTACTGTAAAGCTTCAGCTCTAGGGGAAATAGGATCCAGGCTTTTCTAAAATCAGACCAAAACACACCTAGTTAAAACTTGCCACACATTGGACCAGATCCAAACACTCCACATTGCAGGTAAGGAGAAATTCTGCAAGGGACTGTCAGAGGGAAGGAGCAGCCAAAACACAACAGAAGAGTGCACACAGCACACACCAAAACAAAACAAAACAAATCTTCCTGAAGCACCAGGTCCTGGACAGTATATGACCTCTTCTTAATATAGCCATTACTTGCAGCGCAGGAAACATTACAGGTTTTCCTAACACACAGTAGACGAGGTCTAGGCAAAATGCCAAGACAGAGCAATTAATCCCAAAATAAAGAACTGGAAAAGTCATGGCAAAGGGTCTGGTGAGAACAGATATAAGTAATGTCTGAACCAGAATTTAAAGCAACAATCATAAGGATACTAACTGAGCTTGAGAAAAGCATGGAAGACACTAGAGAATCCTTTTCTATGTAGATAAAAGAACTAAAAACTAGTCAGGCTAAAATTAAAAATGCTATAACCAAGATGCAAAACCAACTGGATGCAATGACAATGAGGATGGACAAAGCAGAGCAACAAATAAGTGATAGAGAAGATAAAATAATGGAAAAATCATAAAGCAAAAAAGAAGGAAAGAAAACTATTGGATTATGAATGTAGACTTAGGGAACTCGGCAATTCCATAAATCATAATAACAATTTTATCATAGGAATCCCAGAGGAAGGGTGGGGGGAAAGGGCAGAAGTTTTTTTTTTTTTTTAAAGATTTTATTTATTTATTTGAGAGAGAGAGAATGAGAGACAGCACGAGAGGGACGAGGGTCAGAGGGAGAAGCAGACCCCCCGCTGAGCAGGGAGCCCGATGCGGGACTCGATCCCAGGACTCCAGGATCATGACCTGAGCTGAAGGCAGTTGCTTAACCAACTGAGCCACCCAGGCGCCCCAGAAGTTTTATTTGAGCAAATTATAGCTCAAAACTTACCTAATCTGAGGAAGGAAACAGTCATCCAGATCCAGGAAGCACAGAGAATTCCCATCAAATTCAACAAAAGCTGGCCAACATCAAGACATATCATAATACAATTTACAAAATATAGAGATAAGGAAAGAATCCTGGAAGCAGCAAGGGAAAAGAAATCCCTAACCTACAAGGGAGGACAAATCAGGTTAGCAGTAGATCTATCCACAGAAACCTGGCAGGCCAGAAGAGAGTGGCATGATATATTCAACATGCTGAATGGGGAAAATACGCAGTCAAGAATACTTTATCCAGCAGGATGTCATTCAGAATAGAGGGAGAGATAAAGAACTTCCCAGACAAATAAAAACTAAAGGAGTTTGTGACCACTAAACCAGCCATGCAAGAAATACTAAAGGGGACTCTCTGAGTGGGAAAGACCAAAAGCATTGAAGACTAGAAAGGAACACAGAAAATCTCCAGAAACAGTGATTTTACAAGTAATACAATGGCACTAAATTCTTATCTACCAATAATTACTCTGAATGTAATGGACTAAATGCTCCAGTAAAAAGTCATAGGGTATGAGAATGGATAGAAAAAAAGACCCATCCATATGCTGGCTACAAGAGACTCATTTTAGACCTAAAGACACCTCCAGATTGAAAGTGAAGGGATGGAGAGCCATCTATCACGTTAATGGACATCAAAGGAAAGCTGGAGTAGCTGCACTTACATCAGATAAACTAGATTTTAAACCAAAGACTGTAGCAAGAGATGAAGAAGGGCACTATATCATAATTAAGGGATCTATCCAACAAGAAGATCTAACAATTGTAAATATTCATGGCTCTAATTTGGGAGCAGCCAAATATATAAATCAATTAATAACAAACATAAAAAAAACTCATTGATAATAATACAATAATACTAGGAGACTTTAACATCCCACTTACAGCAATGGGCAGCTCATCTAAGCAGAAAATCAACAAAGAAACAATGGCTTTGAATGACACACTGGGCCAGAAGGACCTAACAGATATGAATAGATACTTTTCCAGAACATTTCAATCTAAGCAGTGAAACACGTATTCTTTTCAAGTACACATAGAACATTCTCCAGAAAAGATCACATACTGGGTCACAAATCAGCCCTCAACAAGTATAAAAAGATTGAGATTATACCATGCATATTTTCAGACCACAACATTGTGAAACTTGAAGTCAACCACAAGAAAAAACTTGGAAAGACCAGAAATACATGGAGATTAAAGAACATCCTGGGGGGGCGGAGCAAGATGGCAGAGGAGTAGGAGACCTGGATTTCATCTCCTCTCAGGAATTCAGCTGGATAGGGGTCAAACCATTCTGAACACCTACAAACTCAACAGGAGATCAAAGAAAAGAATAGCAACAACTCTCTCATCAGAAAAGCGACCACTTTCTGGAAGCAGGGACCCAACAAGCGGCAGATCTGGGGAGACTCACCTTCCTCCCCCTGGGAGGAGCCATGTGGGAGTGCATCACAGGGATCTGCTGGGTTTGGAGACTCCACCTGGGGTCGGGTGCCGGAGATAGAAACGCGCGGTCACAGGCTGGGTGAGCACAGAGTGCGGCCGGAGACTGGGGAGACGGGAGTGACTGACGGCTTTTCTCTGGGGGCTCACTGAGGAGCAGGGCCCCGAGTTTTCAGCTCCTCCGGGGCAGAGATTGGGAGGCCGCCATTTTCACTCTCCGCTTCCAAAGCTGTACAGAAAGCTCGCAGGGAACAAAAGCCCTGGAGAGCAACCTGAGCAGATTACTTACCCTGGTCTGGGCAAGGGTGGGGCAATTCCGCCTCCGGCAAAGACATTTGGAAACCACGGCAACAGGCCCCTTCCCCAGAAGATCAGCGAGAACAGCCAGCCAAGACCAAGTTTACCGATCAATGAGAACGGCAGAACTCCAGCGCTAGGGGAATACTGCACATAGAATTCATGGCTTTTTTGCCATGATTCTTTAGTCGTTCAAAGTTAATTATTTTTTTTCTTTTAACTGTCTTTTTATTTTTTTTATTTTTATTTTTTTTTTTTTTAAAGATTTTATTTATTTATCTGACAGAGAAAGACACAGCGAGAGAGGGAACACAAACGGGGAGTGGGAGAGGGAGAAGCAGACTCCCTGCCGAGCAGGGAGCCCGATGCGGGACTCGATCCAGGGACTCCAGGATCATGACCTGAGCCGAAGGCAGTCGCTTAACCAACTGAGCCACCCAGGCGCCCCTTAACTGTCTTTTTAAAAAAATTTTTCTTTTTCCCTTTTTCAACCAACATCTTATCAATCCCTTTTTTAAAAAACATTTTTATTTTTCATTTTTAGAGTCATATTCTATCCCTTCATAGTAGTTACCCGTATTTTTGGCATATATATATAAGTTGTTCTCTCTTTAAAATTTTGAGATAGTTTCTTCTAACAGATCAAAATATACCCTAAATCTCTAGTATATGGTTTTTTCTACTCCCCTGCCTGATCACATTCTCTCCCTTTTTTTTTCTTTTTTCTTTTTTTAAATCCTCTTCTTTCCTTTTTCAAACAACTTCTTATCAATTCCTTTTATAAAATTTTTTATAATTTCCATCTTTACAGTCATATTCCATCCCTTCATCATATCAACCCTTATTTTTGTACATATATAAGTT
>NW_025409669.1:0-12354 GCF_002201575.2 Neomonachus schauinslandi
TCCCTATGCTGTGCCTATTAATAAACCCAATTAAAAATGGGTTTATTAATTATTGTAGTGTGGGGAGCCCCCATCTTAGGGGAATCATAGGACATCTCAGGATGAAAATTATAGAAAGAATATATAATGTTTAGTTTTGTGTTAGGTGATTGTGCAAGGCTTTTAGGAAGTGGGGTTTGCTTTGGTATTAAATTGAGAGAAGCATATCCATGCTTGCTCATGCAAGCTTGAGGAATTCTATGACTGGCTGTCTTAATAACTCTTACATAGGTGAAACCTATCAGAGCAAGGCTAACACAGTCACTGGTAACAAAGCCACAGTCATTCATTTGTAGGAAAGGGAAATGCTCAGTAGTTTTTTGACTTGGGTGATGTTCGTGTTGTGTCTATGTTCACACAGGATCGGGCAGGGTCTTGTTTTTGCCGTGGTCCATCATGGTCACAGAGTTGCTGTGTTCAATATTCAATATTGATGGTATTAGTTTCACTGTAGAAATAAAAGAACCCAAATCTAGACAGGCCCAAATTAAAAATTCCATTACAGAGATTCAGTCCCCAATGAAGACTATTAAAAGGACAGTGAATGAGCCAGAAGAGGAAGTCAGTGATATACAAGCTAAACTAATGGAAAATAAGGAAGCTGAAAAGAGAGAAAGAAAAGTATTGGATCATGAGGGGAGATTTTGAGAACTCAGTACTTCCCTAAAGTGAAAGAATATCCAGATAATAGGTGTCCCAGAAGATGAGGAGAGGGACAGAGGGGGAGAAGGTTTATTTCAATAAATTGGAGCTGAGAACTTCCCTACCCGGGAAAAGGAAACATGTACTCAAGTCCAGGAGGCACAGAGAACCCCTCTAAAATCAATAAAAATATGCCACCATCTTGACATATAATAGTCAAGCTTCCAAATTTCAATGATAAAGAGAAAATCCTGAACGCAGCTCAGGACAAGAGGGCCTTAACCTACAAGGATAGATACATAAGTCCAGCAGCACACGTGTCCCCAGAGACCTGGCAGCCCAGAAAGCACTGCATGATATATTCAATGTGCTAAATGGGAAACGTATGCAGTCAAGAACACTTCATCCAGGGAGCCTGTCATTCAGAGTAGAAGGACAGATAAAGTATTTCCGGGACAAACAAAAAGTTAAGGATTATGAACACTAAACCAACCCCAAAAGAAATATTTTGGGGGATCCTTTGAGTGGAGACAGAGCTCAAAGGTAACAAAAATCCAGAAAGGAACAGAGACCATCTAGAGAAACAGCACCTTTGCAGGTAAATCAATGGCACTGAATTCATTCCTTTCAATAATTTACTCTGATGTAAATGGACTCAGTGCTCCAATCAGGAGACACAGGCTATCAGCATGGATTAAAAAACAAAAACAAAAACAAAAAAACAAGACCTATCAATATGCTGCTTACAAGCAACTCATTGTGGAGCCAAAAACACATCCAGATTGAAAATGAGGGCATGGGGAATCCTTTACCACACTCATGGACATGAGCAGAAAGCTGATGGGGCCATCCTTATATACCAGACAAACTAGATTTTAAACCAAAGCCTATTATAAGAGATGAAGAAGGACACTCTATCATAATAAAAGGGTCTATCCAACCAAAAGATCTAACAGTTATAAGTATTTACGTCCCTAAGTTGGGAGCAGCCAAATATATACACCAATGAAAAACAAAATTAAAGAAACTCATTGATAATAATACAATACTATTAGAGGACTTTAACACCCCACTCATAGCAATGGACGGATCATCTAAGCCGAAGACCAACAATGAAATAAGGGCTTTGAATGACACATGGGACCAGTGGGACTGCACAGAGATATTCAGAGCACTGCCCCCTAAAACAGCAGGAAACACATACTTTTGGAGTGTATATGGAACATTCTCCAGAATAGATCACATAATGTGTGAAAAATTAGGTCTCACCAGTACAAAAAGATTGACATCATACCATGCATATCTTTAGACCACAGCGCTATGAATCTTGAAGTTAACCACAAGAAAAATGTGGAAGGACCACGAATACGTGGAGGTTAAAGAGCATCCTACTGAAGAATGAATGGAGATCCAGGAGATTAAAGCAGAATCAAAAAATACACGGAAGCAAATGAAAATGGAAGCGGGACAACTCAGAGCCTTTGGGATGCAGCAAAGGCGGTCCTAAAGGGAAGTATATGGCAATACAGGCCTTCCTCAAGAAACAAGTTATATTCTCCAACACACGACCTGACCTTAAACCTAAAGGAGCTAAAGAAAAACAGCAAATAAAGCCTAAATCCAGCAGGTGAAGAGAAATAATAAAGATTAGAGTGGAAATCAATTATATAGAAATTTTAAAAAAGTAGAACAGATCAATGAAACTAAGAGCTGGTTCTTTGAAAGAGTTAGGAGGATGGATCAAACCCTAGCCAGACTTATCAATAAGAAGAGTGAAAGAGCCCCCCCCCAAAAAAAACCGTGAATGAAAAAGGAGAGCTCTCAACCAACATGGAAGAAACACAGACAATCGTAAGAGAATATTATTTGCAATGAAATGCCAACAAATTAGGTAATATGGAAGAAATGGAGGCATTCCTAGAAATCTATAAGCTACCAAAACTGAAACACGAAGAAATAGAAAACCAAACCAGACCCGTAACCAGCAAAGCAACGGAATCAAAACCCTCCTAACAAACCAGTCTTGGGCCTGATGGCTTTCCAGGGGAATTCTAGCAAATATTTAAAGAAGAATTAATACTTATTCTTCTGAAACTGTTCCAAAAAATAGAAATGGAAGGAAAACTTCCAGACTCATTCTATGAGGTCAGCATTACCTTGATCCCAAAACCAGACAAAGACACCACCATAAAGGAGAATTTCAGACCAATATCCCAGATGAATATGGATGCAAACCTGCTCCCCAAGATCATCGTTAAAAGGATCCAACAGTACATTCAAAGGATTATTCACCACAGCCAAGGGGGACTTATTCCTGGGATGCAGGGGTGGTTCACATCTGTAAATCAATCCAATGGGATACACCACACTAATAAAAGAAAGGACAAGAACCATATGATCTTCTCAACAGACGCAGGAAATGCATTTGACAAAATACAGCATCCTTTCTTGATAAAAACTATGTGCCATGTAGGGAAAGAAAAAATACCTCAATATCATGAAAGACCACAGCAAATATCATCCCCATCAGAAAGAAACAGAGAGCTTCTCCCCCACGGTCAGCAACACGACAGGGATGTCTACTCTCAGCACTGTTGTTCAACATACTACTGGCAGTCCTACCCTCAGCAATCAGAGAACAAAAAGCGATAAAAGGCACCCAAAGTGGCAACAAAGAAGTCAATCTCGCACTCTTTGCAGATGACAAGGTATTCTATGTGGAAAACCCAAAAGACTCCACCCAAAAACTGCTAGAACCGATACAGCAATTCCGCAAAATCTCAGGATATCAAACCAATGCACAAAGGCAGTTGCATTCCTGTACACTAACCATGAGGCAGAAGAAAGAGAAATCAAGGAATCGATTCCACTTACAATTGCCCCGAAAAACATGTGATACCTAGGATTGAACCTAAGGTAAGAAGTAAAGGATCTATACTCTGAAAACTATAGAACCCTTAGGAAAGAAGTAGAGGAAGACACAAAGAAACGGAAAAATATTCCATGCTCATGGAGTGGAAGAACAAATATTGTGAAAATACCTATGCTACCCAAAGAATCTACACATTCAAAGCAATCCCTATCATCAACATTTTTCAGGGAGCTGGAACAAACAATCCTAAAATTTGTGTAGAACCAGAAAAGACTCCCAAAGGCCTACAGAGTGTTGAAAAAGAGAACCAACACCGGAGGCATCACAATTCTGGACTTCAAGCTCTATTTCAAAGCTGTCATTACCAAGACAGTATGGAACTCGCACAAAACCAGACACCTAGATCAATGGAGCAGAATAGAGGACCCAGGAATTGACCCTCAACTCTATGGTCAACTAATCTTTGACAAAGGGGGAAGGAATAGCCAATGGAAAAAAAGACAGTCTCTTCAACAGATGGTGTTGGGAAAATTAGACAGCCACATGCAGAAGAATGAACCCGGACCACTTTCTTACACCTTACACAAAAATAAACTCAAAATGCATGAAAGACCTAAATGTGAGCAAGGAATCCCCCAAAATCCTAGAGCATAATACAAACAACACACTCTTTGACCTTGGCCACAACAACTTCTTCCTAGACACGTTTCCAGATGCAAGGGAAACAAAACCAAACATGAACCATTGGGACATCCTCGGGGGGGAAAAAAGCAAAAGAAATAATCAACAAAAAAAAGTCTCCCGAGAACTGCCCCTTGTTGGGTCCCTACTGGAGGAGCAGTGGCCCGACTGTGCCACAGATCACAGTCTGTGGCAACCCGGAACTGAGAGACCACCACCACTCCTGGGTTCCGTCTCTGAAACGGGCTTCCCTGCCCCGATACCTGGATTTTTTGGAATTTGGAGGTTGAGTTTGATGAGTTCTTCATAGATTTTGGAGACTAGACTTTTATCTAATAGGTGAGTTGCAAATGTCTTCTCCCATTGTGGAGGCTGCTTTTAGTTTTTGCCCTGCTCACCAATTAATTTACATAAAAACTAGATAAGGATTCGATATTGTATAGATTATGAATAAATCCCAAACATAATCATCTTGGTAATCATTAATCTATTGCTGTCTTTAAAAGAGTGAATTTGTAAGGAAAAGACAAATGTCACATAAGTATAAAAGAGAAAGTCATTTGCATGTACATCTAACTCTACTACCATAGATACTTATAGATAAGAAAAATTAAAGTCTGAGGCTTTAGGGAAAAGACAATTAATCCCTACAATTAAAGGAGATGTTTCCTATTTTATTCACAGGTGATGCTGTACTTCAGAGTAATTTGGGGCATAAATTTATTTGAACATGTCTTAATTAACCTGTTAGATAATTAACCAACTAACCAGATAATTAAAATGTAATCAATTTGCTTATTAATTTAATCTGTTAATAAATAAATTTATCTCCTATCTTTAAAGATGTGTGATTACTGGTAACAAAGTGTTTAAGGCTGCAAATTAAAAGTTTTTTTTTTATGTTCCCTAGGGTTATATTCATTTATGAAATTTATTTTTATAACGCACACATTTAATTAAATTCAGCATTTTGTGAGTACATATTAGGTATAAAAATTAATTCTTGCAAGGTCTCCAAACTGAGACAAATTCCCTGTAATCACAAGTACACACCATGATGACATGGCCAATATGGTGATAGGTGCTCCAGAGCAGTATCTGTGGTAGCTGGGAGTCTGGTATATTGAAACCATATGCTGAATGCACATGTAAAATAGAGAAATATAACCATTTTGTGTCCCTCACCTGCAATCTGAGTTACAGTAGTTTTACATTTAGTTTTGTGTATTTTTTATATTAAAACAATTCCTCATGGCATTGAAGGGAATCTTGAGAAACTACTTTGGGCATATGAGAAACATGGAAAAGTCATAATTAAGCGATATATCACATCAATATGGACTAAAATGTGGGACTATGAGGCTCTTTCAACACAGAAATACACAAACTTTAGAAAACTGGAATTTCGTAATATTTCCTAACATCATTAGTAAATTACGTGAGGGATACTAACAAGACATAGAGAAATAATAGAAATGTAATGTGTACTGCGATATATACTTGTTATGCAATTATCTTAGGGTTAAAAAATACTGTGTAATAACAGCAGAGCAGTGTGATAGGATGCTAAGGCAAATATCCTGTCACAAAGTGAAAGATTAAAGACGTAATTATTCCTCCAAGTCTCATTTTTGTTTCTATGTCATTCGACCAACTCTTGTTAAGTAAATGCCTAAACTTAGCTCCAAGCAACTCTCATTCCTTGTCTTCCAGGCATGAATGGAGCCATGGAAGATGCAAAGGACACCACAGAGATAAAATCCATTCTTTTTTTTTATTCTTATGTTAATCCCCATACATTAGATCATTAGTTTTAGATGTAGTGTTCCATGATTCATTGTTTGTGCATAACACCCAGTGCTCCATGCAGAACGTGCCTTCCTCAATACCCACCACCAGGCTAACCCATCCTCCCACCCCCCTCCCCCCCAGAAACCTCAATTTGTTTTTCAGAGTCCATCATCTCTCATGGTTCGTCTACCCCTCTGATTTCCCCCGCTTCATTCTTCCCCTCCCACTACCTTCTTCTTCTTCTTTTTTTTTTCTTAACATATATTGCATTATTTGTTTCAGAGGTACAGATCTGAGATTCAACAGTCTTGCACAATTCACAGCGCTTACCAGAGCACATACCCTCCCCACGGTCTATCACCCAGTCACCCCATCCCTCCCACCCCACCCCCCACTCCAGCAACCCTCAGTTTGTTTCCTGCGGTTAAGAATTTCTCATATCAGTGAGATCATATGATACATGTCTTTCTCTTTTCGACTTATTTCGCTCAACATAATACCCTCCAGTTCCATCCACGTCGTTGCAAATGGCAAGATCTCCTTCCTTTTGATGGCTGCATAATATTCCATTGTGTATATACACCACATCTTCTTTATCCATTCATCTGTCGATGGACATCTTGGCTCTTTCCACAGTTTGGCTATTGTGGACATTGCTGCTATAAACATCAGGGTGTAAGTACCCCTTTGGATTCCTACTTTTGTATCTTTGGCGTAAATACCCAGTAGTGCAATTGCTGGATCATATGGTAGCTCTATTTTCAACTTTTTGAGGAACTGTTTTCCAGAGTGGCTGCACCAGCTTGCATTCCCACCAACAGTGTAGGACGGTTCCCCTTTCTCTGCACCCTTGCCAACATCTGTTGTTTCCTGACTTGTTAATTTTAGCCATTCTGACTGGTGTGAGGTGGTATCTCATTGAGGTTTTGATTTGGATTTCCCTGATGCCGAGCGATGTTGAGCACTTTTTCATGTGTCTGTTGGCCATTTGGATGTCTTCTTTAGAAAACTGTCTGTTCATGTCTTCTGCCCATTTCTTGATTGGATTCTTTGTTCTTTGGGTGTTGAGTTTGATGAGTTCTTTATAGATTTTGGATACTAGCCCTTTATCTGATACGTCATTTGCAAATATCTTCTCCCATTCTGTCGGTTGTCTTTTGGTTTTGTTGACTGTTTCCTTTGCTTTGCAAAAGCTTTTTATCTTGATGAAGTCCCAAGAGTTCATTTTTTTCCCATGCTTCCCTTGCCTTTGGCGATGTTTCTAGGAAGGAGTGGCTGTGGCTGAGGTCGAAGAGGTTGCTGCCTGTGTTCTCCTTTAGGATTTTGATGGACTCCTGTCTCACATTGAGGTCTTTCAACCATTTGGAGACTATTTTTGTGTGTGGTGTAAGGAAATGGTTCAGTTCATTTTCTGCATGTGGCTGTCTAATTTTCCCAACACCATTTGTTGAAGAGACTGTCTTTTTTCCATTGGACATTTTTTCCTGCTTTGTCAAAGATGAGTTGACCATAGAGTTGAGGGTCCATTTCTGGGCTCTCTATTCTGTTCCATTGATCTATGTGCCTGTTTTTGTGCCAGTATCATACTGTCTTGATGATGACAGCTTTGTAATAGACCTGGAAGTCCGGAATTGTGATGCCACCAGCTTTGCTTTGCTTTTTCAACATTACTCTGGCTATGCGGGTCTTTTCTGGTTCCATACAAATTTTAGGATTATTTGTTCCATTTCTTTGAAAAAAGTGGATGGTATTTTGATGGGGATTGTATTGAATGTGTAGATTGCTCTAGGTAGCATTGACATCTTCACAATATTTGTTCTTCCAATCCATGAGCATGGAACGCTTTCCATTTCTTTGTGTCTTCCCCAACTTCTTTCATGAGTATTTTATAGTTTTCTGAGTACAGATCCTTTGTCTCTTTGGTTAGATTTATTCCTAGGTATCTTATGGTTTTGGGTGCAATTGTAAGTGGGATCGACTCTTAATTTCTCTTTCTTCTCTCTTGTTGTTGGTGTATAGGAATGCCACTGATTTCTGTGCATTGATTTTATATCCTGCCACTTTACTGAATTCCTGTATGAGTTCTAGCAGTTTTGGGGTGGAGTCTTTGGGGTTTTCCACATAAAGTATGATATCATCTGCAAAGAGTGAGAGTTTGACTTCTTCTTTGCCAATTTGGATGCCTTTGATTTCTTTTTGTTGTCTGATGGCTGTGGCTAGGACTTCCAATACTATGTTGAATAGCATTGGTGATAGTGGACATCCCTGCCGCGTTCCTGACCTCAGGGGGAAAGCTCTCAGTTTTTCCCCATTGAGAATGATATTCACTGTAGGTTTTTCATAGATGGCTTTTATGATATTGAGGTATGTACCCTCTATGCCTATACTCTAAAGAGTTTTGATCAGGAAAGGATGCTGTACTTTGTCAAAAGAATTTTCTGCATCTATTGAGAGGATCATATGATTCTTGTTCTTTCTTTCGTTAATGTATTGTATCACATTGATTGATTTGCTGATGTTGAACCAACCTTGCAGCCCAGGGATAAATCCCACTTGGTCGTGGTGAATAATCCTTTTAATGTACTGTTGGATCCTATTGGCTAGTATTTTGGTGAGAATTTCTGCATCCATGTTCATCAGGGATATTGGTCTGTAATTCTCCTTTTTGATGGGGTCTTTGTCTGGTTTTGGGATCAAGGTAATGCTGGCCTTATAAAATGAGTTTGGAAGTTTTCTTTCCATTTCTATTTTTTGGAACAGTTTCAGAAAAATAGGTATTAATTCTTCTTGAAATGTTTGGTAGAATTCCCCTGGGAAGCCATCTGGCCTTGGGCTTTTGTTTTTTGGGAGATTTTTGATGACTGCTTCAATTTCCTTAGTGGTTATAGGTCTGTTCACGTTTTCTATTTCATCCTGGTTCAGTTTTGGTAGTTGATACATCTCTAGGAATGCCTCCATTTCTTCCAGGTTATCTAATTTGCTGGCATAGAGTTGCTCTTAATACGTTCTTATAATTGTTTGTATTTCTTTGGTGTTGGTTGTGATCTCTCCCCTTTCATTCATGATTTTGTTGATTTGGGTCATTTCTCTTCTCTTTTTGATAAGTCTGGCCAGGGGTTTATCAATCTTGTTAACTCTTTCAAAGAACCAGCTCCTAGTTTCATTGATCTGTTCTACTGTTCTATCAGTTTCTATTTCATTGATTTCTGCTCTGATCTTTATTATTTCTCTTCTCCTGCTGGGTTTAGGCTTTATCTGCTGTTCTTTCTCCAGCTCTTTTAGGTGGAGTGTTAGGTTGTGTACTTCAGACCTTTCTTGTTTCTTGAGAAAGGCTTGTATTGCTATATACTTTCCTCTTAGGACTGCCTTTGCTGCATCCCCAAGATTTTGAACAGTTGTGTTTTCATTTTCATTGGTTTCCATATATTTTTTTAATTCTTCTTTAATTTCCTGGTTGACCCATTCATTCTTCAGTAGGATGCTCTTTAGCCTCCATGTATTTGAGTTCCTTCTGACTTTCCTCTTGTGATTGTGTTCTAGTTTCAAAGCATTGTGGTCTGAAAATAGGCAGGGAATGATCCCAATCTTTTGGTACCAGTTGTGACCTGATTTATGACCTAGGATGTGATCTATTCTGGAGAATGTTCCGTGGGGACTAGAGAAGAATGTGTATTCCGTTGCTTTGGGATGGAATGTTCTGAATATATCTGTGAAGTCCATTTGGTCCAGTGTGTCATTTCAAGTCTTTATTTCCTTGTTGATCTTTTGCTTAGACGATCTGTCCATTTCAGTGAGGGGGGTGTTAAAGTCCCCCAGTATTATTGTATTGTTGTCGATATGTTTCTTTGCTTTTGTTATTAATTGCCTTATATAATTGGCTGCTCCTATGTTAGGGGCAGAGATATTTACAAATGTTAGATCTTCTTGTTGGATAGACCCTTTAAGTAGGATATAATGTCCTTCCTCATCTCTTATTACAGTCTTTGGTTTAAAATCTAATTTGTCTGATATAAGGATTGCCACCCCAGCTTCCTTTTCGTGTCCATTAGCATAGTAAATGGTTTTCCACCCCCTCACTTTCAATCTGGGGGTGTCTTTGGTTCTAAAATGAGTCTCTTGCAGACAGCATATCAATGGGTCTTGTTTTTTAATCCAATCTGATAGCCTATGTCTTTTGATTGGGGCATTTAGCCCATTTACATTCAGGGTAACTATTGAAAGATAGGAATTTAGTGCCATTGTATTGCCTGTAATGTGAGTGTTACCGTATATTGTCTGTGTTCCTTTCTGGTGAATGTTGCTTTTAGGGTCTCTCTTTGCTTAGAGGACCCCTTTCAAGATTTCTTGTAGGGCTGGTTTTGTGTTTGCAAATTCCTTTAGTTTTTGTTTGTCCTGGAAGCTTTTTATCTCTCCTTCTATTTTCAATGACAGCCTAGCTGGATAGAGTATTCTTGGTTGCATATTTTTCTCATTTAGTGCTCTGAATATATCCTGCCAGTCCTTTCTGGCCTGCCAGGTCTCTGTGGATAGGTCTGTTGCCAATCTAATATTTCTACCCCTGTAGGTTACATATCTCTTCTCCCGAGCTGCTCTCAGGATTTTCTCTTTGTCTCTGAGACTCGTAAGTTTTACTATTAGATGTCGGGGTGTTGACCTATTTTTATTGATTTTGAGGGGGGTTCTCTGTGCTTCCTGGATTTTGATGCCTGTTTCCTTCCCCAAATTAGGGATGCTCTCTGCTATAATTTGCTCCATTATACCTTCTGCCCCTTTCTCTCTTTCTTCTTCTGGGATCCCAATTATTCTAATGTTTTTTCGTCTTATGGTATCGATTATCTCTCAAATTCTGCCCTCGTGATCCAGTAGTTGTTTATCTCTCTTTTTCTCAGCTTCTTTATTTTCCATCATTTGGTCTTCTATATTACTGATTCTCTCTTCTGCCTCATTTATCCTAGCAGTTAGCGCCCCCATTTTTGATTGCACCTCATCAATAGCCTTTTTGATTTCTACTTGTTTAGATTTTAGCTCTTTTACTTCTCCAGAAAGCGTTTCTCTAATAACTTCCATATTTTTTTCAAGCCCAGCTAGTATCTTTAAAGTGATGATTCTGAACTCTAGATCTGACATCGTACTAATGTCCGTATTGAGTAGGTCTCTGGCAGTCAGTACTACCTCTTGTTCTTTTTGTTGAGGTGATTTTTTCCATCTTGTCATTTTGTGCAGAGGAGAATAGATTAATGAGAGAACAAAATGCTAGCAGAGTAACAACATACCCAGAAAATATACTCTAAACAAATCAGAAAAGACCTGAAGTAGTGGAAAAAGAAACGGAAATAGAGAAAAAAAAAAAAAGAAAAAAAAGATAAAGATAAAGATAAAAGCATACAAAAACAAACAAAACAAAACAAAACAACAGCAACAAAAAAAACCAGAATGTGATCAAATATGATCAGGCTGGTATATAGATCAGTGCCACACACTAGATTTGGGGTGTATTTTGGTCTGTTAGAAGAAAGTGCCTCCCAAATTTTAAAGAAAGAAAAACTTATATATGTACAAAAATAAGGGTTGATATGATGAAGGGATGGAATATGACTCTAAAGATGGAAATTATAAAAAATTTTATAAAAGGAATTGATAAGAAGTTGTTTGAAAAAAGAAAGAAGAGGATTTAAAAAAAGAAAAAAGAAAAAAAAGGGAGAGAATGTGATCAGGCAGGGAAGTAGAAAAAACCATATACTAGAGATTTAGGGTATATTTTAATCTGTTAGAAGAAACTATCTCAAAATTTTAAAGAGAGAACAGCTTATATATATATGCCAAAAATACGGGTAACTACTATGAAGGGATAGAATATTACTCTAAAAATGAAAAATAAATTTTTTTTTTTAAAAAGGGATTGATAAGATGTTGGTTGAAAAAGGGAAAAAGAAAAATTCAAAGAAAAAAAACAGTTAAAAAAAATTAACTTTTAAAGACTAAAGAAAAATGGTAAAAAAGCCATGAATTCTATGTGCAGTATTCCCCTAGCGCTGGAGTTCTGCCATTCTCATTGATCAGTAAACTTGGTCTTGGCTGGCTGTTCTCACCGATCTTCTGGGGAGGGGCCTGTTGCCATGGTTTCCAAATGTCTTTGCTGGAGGCAGAATTGCCCTGCCCTTGCCCCCTCCTGGCTAAGTAATCTGCTTGGGTTTGCTCTCTGGGCTTTTGTTCCCTGCGAGCTTTCCAAATAGCTTT
This sequence comes from Neomonachus schauinslandi, assembly GCF_002201575.2. NCBI lineage: Eukaryota > Metazoa > Chordata > Mammalia > Carnivora > Phocidae > Neomonachus > Neomonachus schauinslandi. The sequence goes on from NW_025409669.1 coordinate 12,263, forward strand.
GGAGGCGGAGAGTGAAAATGGCGGCCTCCCAATGTCTGCCCCAGAGGAGCCGAGAACTCGGGGCCCCGCTTCTCAGTGAGCCCCCAGAAAAA
>NW_025409670.1:0-1718 GCF_002201575.2 Neomonachus schauinslandi
ATTGTCAAATAAGCAATTAAATTTGTAATTGTATCTATTATAGAGAGACGCTTCTGATTCTTTTCATCATCTACAAATATTTTTGCATTGCTGACCTCCAATTTTCCTTTGAATTTGAGTTAAACGTTCATTTAAAAAAAAATGGAAGCTTTTATTTAAATGTATTAAGTAACTCATTTCAAGAGATGAAAATTAGAGAAATATAACTGAAATCACTGGATATAAAACATATGATTAATCCTTAACATTATCAGGCAACAATGAAATAATGTTTTAAAAAACAAAATTGTTGGGGTGCCTGGATGGCTCAATTGATGAAGCATCTGCCTTTGGCTCAGGTCATGATCCCAGGGTCCTGGCTGGTGCCCTGCATTTAGCTCCCTGCTCAGTGGGGAGCCTGCTTCTCCCTCTCTGCTGCTCCCTCTGCTTGTGCACTCTCTCTCTCATAAGTAAATAAATAAATAAAATTTAAAAAATAAAAATTAAAATAATTATCTTATTTATTTTAATTTTTATTTTTTTAAAGATTTTATTTATTTATTTGACAGAGAGATACACAGTGAGAAAGGGAACACAAGCAGGGTGAGTGTGAGAGGGGAAGCAGGCTTCCCGCTGAGCAGGGAGCCCAAGGAGGGGCTCGATCCTAGGACCCTGGGATCATGACCTGAGCTAAAGGCAGACGCTTAACAACTGAGCTACCTGGGAGCCCCCCAAATAATGTTTTTAATAACCATCACTGTTGTGGGGTTATACAACTTACAAAATCTTAATTTAATTTAATTTTTAGTTTTATTATTTTCATTTTTCTTTTTCAGAGAGGGACAGAGGAAGAGGGAGAGAATGCATGCTGGGCATGGAGCCCAACACAAGGCTCTATCTCAGGACCCCGAGATCATGACCAGAGCCAAAATTAAGAGTCAGACACTTCACTGACTGAACCACCCAGGTGCCCTTAAATATTTTATTTTAATAGAACTGCATATATTTATCACCATGTATTTGCATTTTTGAAATACTTTACCTATTTTACAACCTCTGATCATTCTAAACATATTGTGGAATATGAGTATTGCTAAGCATAATGTAAAATTCTGATGATAAAATGAGGAAGAAATGCACATGTTTCCTACTCCAGTTAGGAATACAAATATCCTGGGGTGCTTGGGTGGCTCAGTTGGTTAAGTGTCTGACTTGGGGTCCTGGGATTGAACCCTGACTTGGGCTCTCTGATCAGCAGGGAGTCTGCTAGTCCCTCCCCCTCTAACCCTTCCCTGACTCTGCTCATCCCACCCCTTCGGCCCCTCCCACTGCTCATCCTCCCTCTCTCTCTCAAATAAATAAATAAATAATTAAAATCTTAAAAGAAAAAAAGAATATAAGGATCCTGGAGGTCATGCTCTCTCAGGGAGAGGACACACTGGGCTACTACTTAATCTTGATTCTATGTTACTTCGCCAAGATGACCCACAACCGCTTCGTCCTCATAGACTTGAGATGATTTAAAGTCAATATAAGTCCAGATAAATCTCAAATGCGTACTTCTATATTCTTTTTGCCGAATCACTTAAGTAATATCACTATAACCTAGCCAGTTCAGAAGTATGCCTGTAAAAATATAGGCATGTAAAAATGCAATTTACTCTACACCATCATTGGAGTGAAACACACAGTTTTATTTATTTATTTATTTATTTATTTATTTATTTATTTATTTATTT
>NW_025409670.1:1728-12347 GCF_002201575.2 Neomonachus schauinslandi
TTTATTTATTTATTTATTTATTTATTTATTTATTTATTTATTTATTTTTAAGATTTTTATTTATTTATTTGACAGAGAGAGAGATAGCGAGAGCAGGAACACAAGCAGGGGGAGTGGGAGAGGGAGAAGCAGGCTTCCCGCCGAGCAGGGAGCCCGATGTGGGACTCGATCCCAGGACCCTGGGATCATGACCTGAGCCGAAGGCAGACGCTTAGCGACTGAGCCACCCAGGCGCCCAGAAACACACACTTTTACATATAATGTCTGAGACTAGTGGCAGGTTTTACTTCGAAATGTGAGTTGTGGTAAACTCATCAAGGCACTACAATTTCTTCTAACTTACTTCAATGGAATCAGCAGCCTAAACAGTTACTGGATGGCTGAAGTGTTGTTCCTGTGAATGGTAGTTCTTTGCCTTCACAAAACCATGTCTTTGATAAAAAATAATAATAATAATAATAAAATTTTTTAAAAAGATCTAGTCTTGAAAGTGTGTTTTCTACCAGATAAACAGACATATAAATTTTATTTCATTAAATAAAACATTTCAAATTCATTTCCACTGATATATATTGCCTCATATAAAGTCCATTCTTCTAGGATATTTTACTTGAATTGTAATATTAATCAAGGAATGAAATATGGATGTGCAAAATTAGATATAAAAATGATTTCCTGCTACCGTTTTAGTGTAGTACTAAGAAAGGCACACCAATTTCTTGAATGTATTTTTAATAAAATTATATTACTTGAGGATCATCTATAGCAAAGAGTTATATAGAAAGAACCATGTATACTCTTCTTTTTTATGATCTATTCATTTATTTTATAGAAGGAAAAGCAACGTGCATGAGCCTGGGGGCTGAGGTAGAGAAAGAGAGGGAGGTTTTGTTTTGTTTTGTTTTTAAAGATTTTATTTAATTGAGAGAGAGTGAGAGACAGCACGAGATGGGGGAGGGTCAGAGGGAGAAGCACACTGGATCCTGGGACCCCGGGATCATGACCTGAGCTGAAGGCAGTCGCTTAACCAGCTGAGCCACCCAGGTGCCTGAGAGGGAGAGTTTTAAGCAGTCTCCACACTGAGCTCAGAGGCCAGTGGGGGCTCCATCTCAAAACCTGAGATCCTGACCTGAGCTGAAACCAAGGGTTGTATGCTTAACCGACTGGGCCACCCAGGCGCCCAAACCACATGTATTCTTAATAATTAAGCTATTCAATGAGAGGCACTGCTGCAAAGAAACAGAACAATAAATTGAAAAAGAAAACTTTTAGAATCTATAATTTGAAACGTGTTAGCGACTATTACCACATGATGAATTTGTAAGATAGTTGTTATTTTTTTAAGTTAGACAATAGGACTTCTATCATTAGTGTAAAAATTCAGTTGAAAGTAGCATTTAAACACAAAAGTAACTTTTTGAACCATAATGTAAGACTTTTAACATCTTAAATGAGCTCACTGTCTAATCATGTTGAAACCTCATATATTGTTTGCATAAGAACTTTAGGGAAAATTTCATCTCTAGGGCACACTTAAGTGCATTGTCTTCATTGCAGATGATTTTTGTTAGATCTGCTACCATCACACACAAAAAAATAAAAATAAAGAGAGATCAGGTTGAATTCTCAAAATATATTTGTTCAAATGGAAAACAAAAAACAATCCAATAACTTTTAACTCATAGGTTTGCAAAAATATGACTTAATTCTATTTTACTTTTAAATATGTATATAGACCAGAGGATGTACATGAATCAGGAGATCTTTTGTGTTAAATATAGCAACATTTTTTTCCTAAAAATAGTCTGAAGAAGATGTACATGGTTATGGAGGTAGGAGCCTCACCTTTCTGAAAGTCCACAGGTTGAACACTAGTGTAACCAATCAGGGTTCTTTGTGCCCAAGTTCATAAACAAGAAGTTAGATAATGGTGTGGCACTCACTTAATATCATTCCATAGAATCAAGATCTATTAATCTTGGAATATAAAAGACACATTGAATTCTAACCAATCTCTGTAGGTAATTCTATGAGATAACATAAGGCAAACCCATTGCTCAAGGAAAAGCAAACATACATTTATATATTAAAATATATTTATTATAAAATATATTTATGTACTTAACAGTAAATATTATTAAACATTTTTATATTTAATATAATATGAAATATAAAACATGTCAATTTTATATATGAATAATGATTATATATAAATATAGACTGTATATGCGAGAACAAGGAGCAAGATGAGGTAGGTTACAGTTTTGAGGAAATATACACATGCTTCTTCCAGCCTGATCTTAATGGGATGTAACTTCCTTTTAAATAAGTACATATGTCTTATCTTCCTTTCTCCCAACTACAATATGCAATTTTAAAAAAATGGTAACATGTCCTATCACTTCCTATAAAATACCTTATAACAATTTCATAAAACAAAACAAAACAGAAATCTAACAAACAAAATACCTCCTTGAAGGAGACAAGCATTAACAGTTTTAGACAAAAACATTGACACTTGAATCCAAACATCTGATTTTAAATTAAGGAGAAATCCCTTTGCTGTTTAGCACTTGCCTAAAACCAATCACTAAGGAAATATTTCTAGAATATTAAAGGACAAATCTAGGTTTGAGAACTCCGGATCATGCACTGTTTTGGAAGATCTCCCTAAGGAAAAAAATAAAAACAAATACAAATACAAAATTCACATATGTCTTTGGAAAGAGTCTATGCAAGTGAGAGACTTCAAATATTCAGTTTCTTTAGCTCCAAATCTGCCTGTGATTTCAGTTGAATAAGTTTTCATCGTGTTTATCAATTCATTGTTTTTATTTTCACTTGCTGTTTTGTTAGAAAACTATATTAAGTGTATTATGTTAGAAGAAAAGTAAAGTATTTATGATCGTTATCCCTGCTGGAGCAGCCGCAGGAGGGCTGGCTCAGCCCTGGGCACTCCCTGCGCTGGAACTTTCCTGCCTTGGGTGGCTCTGGACATGCGTGACTGTTTGCTTCCTTCCAGCTCTGCATTTCGTTCCAGCAGGCGTCTGCTTCCAGAAGCTCTCTCGTCATGGACTCCAGAGAAGGGACTGAGTACAAGGTCATGCTAAAGTAGAGAATTGGGCGTGTGGAACAGGTGCACAGATGAAGCCGGGAAGGCAGAGAAGTTCACGTATACTTTGTTGCTTTCCTATGTGTTTGTTACCACCGCCTGAGAATTTTTTTTTTAACTGAAAGGCACAGGCAAGGCTTAGTGGTCGTGCTAGAAGGAAAAAGCCTTATAAAGGCCAAAGGGAAGCCCTCCAGGAAGCTGCCCACTTTTGAGGTGCAGATCTCACGACAGGACTGTCTTGAGTGGAGGGGTGGGGAGAGAGGAAGGGTCCCCTTTCCCCTCCTGTTCCGTGAGACCTGAGACAACCGGCTCCTCCCTCGGCCCAGGTCTGTGGGACTCGGACTGTTCCTCCCTGGAGACCTGGAGTCTTCCCCTTCCCTTTGCATGATTTCCCTGTGCAGGGCACCTGACCCCGAAAGCTGCCCAGCCCGTCACCCAGGTGAAATGGCTCCGTGTGCTGACAGATCACACCCTCCACAAGGAGCAGCAAACAGACCTCAGTACCTCGGGCGTCTGGCCCCTGGGCATTGTAGGGGTCAAGGTCATCTTCCCAGGGCCCCAGACGCGCCCACACAGCCACCCTGCTGAGCCCCTCTTCCATCCATCGCTGTGACCCCTGTGGACTCCTGCTTGGGCTACAGATTCGGTCCCTGCTCCTCGCAGCCCCCAGCCTGGGCCTCCGAGGGGCTGGGGCCTGCCCACTGCTGGGGGCTTCAATCAGCCCTGAGGCCCACAGCAGTGCTGCCTGTCCGCTCCTCGGGGAACACGTGTCCCTCCCAAGTCAGCTAATGGAAGGGGGGTAGCTCCTTCCTGAGCTGTGTGGACCTAGAAGGAGCTTTGGTGAATAAGCTTCCCATTTAACGTTGGAAGCTCTAGAGTTTTTCATTCAAAATCAGTTAATTAACATATACTGTGTACATTAAGCAATTTTTACTACCAGTTGTTTTAAAAATACGTTTACCTAAAATAAAGAGCCTCCCGAGCCAAGAGAGCTCTTAAACTATTCTGAGCGATGACCCCGGTGACGGCCACTAAGGTCATCCTCCCTGTCATAGAGTCTTAGTCATGCAAAGTCTCCGCAGGTGTAGTGTTTGCCATCTGGCCTTACAGTCTTTCCCCGCATTTCTCGTCCTAAGTTCGGTCCTCCCTCTTCAAGGGGTCATGGGAAAAATACTGCCCGAGGTCTTGCATGATGACTTGAATGCCGAGACTTTTATTCCGTATAAATCAGGTTTTCTAGCTGTAAAATCCGTGGCTCACAGTTTCTTCCCTTCAGTGTCTTTCCATACATTCCTCCATTTTCTTCTGACACAAAATATGGCACTCAGAAGTGTGGATGACATTCTAATTTCCTGTCCTTTATAGGTCATTTGCTCCATTTTTTCTAGATGCCCAAGGATTCCCTTTTTCTTTAAATTTTCATTAAATTTTACATTTTAATTTTAACTGGATTTTTCTCTCAATGATTTTACTAGACGATGTCCTGCCGTCTGTCATTCTGACTCAGTGCACAGGGTGCTCTGTGAATACACAGGTTGAAAGCATTACTTTGTTTCCAGGAACATTTCTGACCGATGACTTTTAACACTTTTGTGTCTTTGCTTTGGTTTTCTCGCAGGCACTCCAGTTATTCATTTTCTCCCCTTATGCTCACATTTTGACGTTCTCTCTCAGATCGTGTCATCTCTTGCTTAGTTTCTCTCTCGCGTTTTCCTCCTCTCAGCTTCCATTCTCACACAGCGCTGTCTGCGGGCTTGCTTTCACTACTTCACATTTCATTTACGAGGTGACCTTTCAATATGCTTCTCCTTCTTCCCTGAGGCCTGTCCTTCCATGCCTGAGCTTCTCTAATTCTAATTTATGGTGTCATTCGATATCCTGTGTCGTTTTCTTAATGCTTTTTACTTTGTTTTTGAGCAAAGCCCATCAAAGTAGATGAAGTGTGTCAGGAAACAGTGCTTTCCTTCTGGGCAGTGGCCCTATTCTGCACTCCGTCCCCTTTTCCCCTACAGCCCCACTGTCTGGGATTCAGCAGCAGGGCTCTCCTGTCAGGAAACTGGTTTTCTTGGATTTGTGGGAAGCCCTATGACTCAGAGAGACCGTCTAGGCTCACAGAGCTCTCTCTCCTATTGTTGCTGTGAAGTGCTCAAAACCAGGGCAGCTTGCTTCTGGAGTTGTTCCAGCTGTGCCCCCACCCCTCCTTCGTAGGGCTCTGCTCTCTTGCTGCTTCTGCTGCAACTGTCCTTCTCATCTGGGTTCTGCTCTTTAATGTAGCGAGCAGCCTGCACAACTCAGAAGGGACACTGGCTTCATCTTCCCCAAATCTGTAGCCACACCTTACATGGTTATCGATGCTCTGATTCATTGAATGTAAAAGCGATTTTCCATTATATGCATGTTTTTCCATGATTGCATTTTAACACCTCTGTGCTCCATACTTTTAATAGATTCTTGGCTGGCTCAGCGGGCACACCATCTGACTCTTGATCTCAGAATCTTGAGTTCAAGCCCTCTTTGGTCATGGAGCACATTAAAAAAAGGGGGTTGTTAAGAGCATTCTGCCCCATTTTCATCTAGGCATTTTATGGGTGTAGCTCTTTTGTTGAAGTCTGCTACCTTTTGACGTCCTTTTTGTGGATGGGGTTGGACATGCATCCAGTTGCATTCCTTTGCTTGCGGCTGCCCAGTGTTTCCAACGCCACTTATTGTGCAGACTGTTGCTCCCCTATTTTATATTCTTGGAGTTTTGTTGTAAATTAATTGACGAATTAATTGTCGATTTCTTTCTGGGCTTTGCAGTCTCTTCCATTGATCTGTGTGTCTGTCTGTATGTCAATACCATACCGTTTTGATTTCTACAACTTTGTAATACACTTTGACATCAGAAAGCATGATGCTTCCAGTTTTTTTCTTTCACAAGATGGCTTTGGCTACTCAGGGCTTTCTGTGGTACCCTTCACTTTGTAGGATCATTTGTTCTATTTCTGGAAATGCCATTACATGTTGGTAGGGTGAGCACTGAACGTTTAGATTGCTTTACATAATGTGGACCTTTTGATTACATATATTCTTGGGATCCATTAGCGTGGGAAGCCTTCTGACTTAATTCTGTCTTCCTCAAATTCTTTCACTAATGATTTATGCTTTTCAGTATACAGGTCTTTCACCTCTTGATGAAAATAATTCCTAAGGATTTTAGTCTTTTTCAGTGATTATAAATTAAAAATGATTTTCTTAATTTCTCTCTATGATAGCTTCTTATTTGTGTGTCGAGATGAAACTCATTTTTATATGTTGAATCTGTGTCCTTCAGCTTTACTGAATTCATCTGTTAGTTCTATGAGTATTTTTATAGAGTCATTAGGCGTTCAATATATCATATCCTGTTCCCCTAATAAGTGAAAAATTAACGGGGAATATAAGTTGATGCCATGTAACTTAGAAGAAAGGATACAGATACGCTCAGTGATAGTTTTCAAATTCTCTAAAATGTTTTGTGATTAATGTAATCAAAGGAATCCATAAATATGGCTTGTTTTAATGTACTGTTTTCTTTAAGCCGGATGTACAGAGCTGTGGCATGGACCAATTATTCCCAATACTTTCCCAACCTACACCCTGTGCGTTTTGGGAGGCCTCCATGGTTCTCTCTACTTTCTTCTGTTCTGGAACTCAGTGCCTGACTCAGCTGCTCAGAAAATACTTCTCGAAATAGTGCACTTGGGAAGAAGCCTATTTCTTCATAGATCGCCTAGAAATGTGGAATTGTACAGAATCGTTTTTGATCTCTCCGGGAATCCTTGAAGATGTCCCAGGTGGAATGTGGCTTGTTTCACAGACAGATCAGGGAGCCCCGCAGCGCTCCTGCAGTGCCTCCTGTGGCCACCAGAGGGGGGTGTGTGCTCTCAACAAGGACCCTGCTCTGAGACTCCACAGAAGACCCAAGTGAATCTCCTCTGGGACTTCCTTTACAATCAGGCAATTGCTTCCGGATGATTTATTCCAAAGTCTTTGGGATCTACTGACAACTCCGTACAAGTAACAACCTAAGGTCCTACAGTGACTAAATCGTGCCCCTTCTTACATGTGCAGATACAGGAAATTATACATGAATGAATGAAGGTGGACCTTCACCTCACGTGAGACAGAAAATGAACCCCAAATGGATCACAGACCTAAATTTAAGAGGTGAAGGTATAGACCTCTGAGAAGGAAGCATTAGAAGAACTCTCCCTCACCTTAGATTTGCCATCTGTTTCTCAAGGATGACCCCAGAATCAAGAAGTGGAAGAACAGAGACATGGGTAAGTTGGTCCCCAACAGGACTGCCTGTCCTCTTGCCTCCCCATGTGCTCCAGGCTCCAGGCAGGACCTTTACCAGTCATTTCCTTCTACAACCCACGTAGCAGTAGCCGTTATGTTCTCCGTTTTAGGGATGGGGTCTGTAGCTTCAGAGCCCTGCCTGGCGTCACCCAGCTACCAAGAGGCTGAGCAGGGGCTAGAACTGCTGACTCTCTGCCATTGGATTCTGTGCTCCATCGAAACGGCTCCTCCCTGGAACTCAGGTGTACAAACTCCACATCCAAACCCCGTGGCCTGGGGACCTCACTGAACTCAGGGGGCAGTGGTGCCCGCTCTGACTGGGGCTGGGCCTGGGCCTGTTGTCTGACGACGGCAGGCCTTGGCCCTGAGGCTCTCCCAGTACCAGCCAGCCTTCATCTGGGCAGGAGGAGGTTTCTCCCTGGCACGAGGCTCAAAGTTTCATGTAACCTCAGACTGAGAAGTCCCTTCTGAAGCATCTGGATGCAGCCTTCTTGTCAGGTGGGGCCCCCAGGGGTGGTAGGAACCTGGAGTCAAATCCTGCCTCGGCCTCACTGTGGAGCACGGAAGTCGGAAGTTCCTTAAAGCCTGGATTCCCTTATTAGTCAAAAGGGGACAGCCTTTCTACCTGCCTCGTGGAATTGTTATTGGGATTGACTGACATGATTCATGTTCTCAAAAGACACTCAGTAATCCTTAGCTATACCTGTTTAAGTTAGCCCACTGTGAGCCCACTGGGGCCATGGGCTCTGGGCCTCTGCCTCAGTCTGTCCCCTCTGCCTGGCAAGCCCGGCTCCCCTGATTCATTTGTCCTTCCAGAAAGCCTTCATCACCTCCCGTATGGGTGACACGTCCCTCAGCTGGGATCCCACAACCCTGGTGCTCCCCCATCAGACCCAGGCGAGCCCTGGGACTGGACACCACCCAGAGCTTGTGTCCTGGGCATGGACAATCCCCAGTGTGGAAACTGGCAGCCTGTAGATCCCTGATCTCTCACCTGGTTTGGGAACAAATGTTGGGGTGCCTTGAGATGGGGCTCTATCGCTCCATAGCAGACAAAATGAGCTGCCCTCAGCTCCATCATGCATGTCCCCCGTCTGCCCCCACTATGTAATCACTGGTACATGGCAACTCGGGCCTCCGTGGCTGCCAGGATCCCAGAGGCTTTTGGTGGTTGGTGTTGAAAGTATTTTCTGGAGGTGAATTTGGTTTTGATGGAAACCTCGGGAGGATGAAGCCAGGCCACCCCCTACAAGCTCACACAGAGCCTGTGCCCCTGACCAATATGGCAGTGCCCCAGCCTGTGGCAGCCCTCCCCCTCGTGCTCAGAGCTCTCCTCTCTCCCCTGCTCCCCATCCAATGGTGTTTCTCTCTCTTCCTGCAGGGAGAGCCCCCCGTGTTCTGTCTCTGAGGATCTGTCTTCTGTGCCTAGGGAGCTCCGTCTTGGGGCAGAGAGGACAGGGGTGACTGGCCATGGCCTCCGATACAGGTCCAGGTGAAGTGGACTCCCCCTCACCTGCCGCTGGGGGAGGACAGGGGTCTCCCCCTTCTCACATGGTGTCTTGAGCGGGAAGTGCAGCCCCCTCTCTCACACAAGCTGAACTTGAGGGACACCATGGTTGGGGCAGGCAGGGGCAGGGGGTCACTGCTGGAGGAGCCTGAGGGCTGTGGAGGGGCTATGCCCAGTGCCAATGCCCCTGGCTGAGGCTCAGTCCATCCTGCAGCTCCCATGGGCACCCAGTGTGCTTTCTAAAGGTCTCTCGTGCTCACAGAGGTGCCAGTGATTCTCGCTGTCGCCACTAACCCTACATCCGGATGAACGCATGTCTGCAACTCACTGTCCTGCGCTGCCATCCGAGGTTCCTCCCTGAGACGATGGGCTCCAGCCAGGATGGCCAGGGCGCAAGCAGACAGGAGGGGCCCGACATGCAGCCCTCTGCTGCCTGGAGCACGGCCTGGTTGCTCGAGTCAGAAGCTGAGTTATGGCGCAGGAGGGGCTGGAGTGGCTGGGGCGTGTCCCGGGACGGGCTTGCGTGAGGTGTGTCCCAGGACTCGGGGCAGGGATGCTTGTGGGGGAGGACCCATGAGGGGGCTGTGGGCAGGCTCTTCCCTGCTCTGTGGGTCACTGCCAGGGACCCTGATGGCCTCACTGCCGGCTTGTCCTCCTCAGGATTTCAGGGCTCATCTCGGGTCTCCGGGGTCCCTCCTTTCCCAAACAAGGCTCCACCTTAATAAAGAGAGCATAGATAGAGGAGTCTGCGGCCAATACTCCAGAAATGTGGCTCACGGTGGTTCCATTGGTTCCTCTAGGAATCTGTCCTAAAGAAACAGATTTATGGCGCGGATGTACTTTTCAGTGTAATTCTGAGAGGCAAATCCGTATAAATGGCTCAACTGTTCAACAGCTGGGACAGCTGAGGAAATGCTCTGTGGCCACTGAGAATGCCCCAGGGGACAGTAGTGACAGTGTCTGTCCACTGTGGGGACATCAGGTAGATCAAGAGCCCAGCCCTGGAACCGCCCTGCCCCAGCATGTCACACACACACACACACACACACACACACACACACACACTGCACTCAGAGGGAAAGGACTAGAAGATGGACTCATGTGTTAAGGGTGATTATTTCTTGGGAGAAGGAATGTGTCTTCTTTTCTTCATATTCAAATGATTATTTTACTAAATAAACATAATCTGGCTAATACCTAAAGAACTGTTTACTTTAGTACCAAATATATTAGTAGTAAATGGGAAGATTTCATGTGAGATTTTAACATTTTTATAATATGCACACTACAATAGGATAAACGTGGTCTATCCAGGAAAATGAAAGAATTTAAAGGTGTCTCAAGGACCCAGACATTTCTCTTGTGGTTTCTGCCTTTCGAGGCATCCTTATAAATGGGAACCTATCCCACATAATGAAAAGACTTCATTTTGCGGTTTTCCAGAATCTTTGCATTGTCAGAAACATTCCTTTGTAATAAAAATGTTATTTTTATAAAAAATTGAAAACCATTATGAATCACTCTTCTGTTCTGTAAGCAGACACAAAAGGCCATATTGTAGGATTCCAGGCACAGGAAAATCCCAGAACAGGTAAACATCAGAGACAGGGAGAAGAGCAGTGGTCTCTGTGATGGGAATGTTCTAGAAGTGAATGGTTGAGCAACACTCTGAGTGTA
>NW_025409671.1:0-12316 GCF_002201575.2 Neomonachus schauinslandi
GGGGGTGGAGTCTTTTGGGTTTTCCACATAAAGTATCATGTCGTCTGTGAAAAGAGAGAGTTTCACTTCTTCTTTGCCAATTTGAATACTTTTATTTCTTTTTGTTGTCTGGTTGCTGTTGCTAGGACTTCTAATACTATGTTGAACAACAGTGATGAGAGTGGGCATCCTTGACGTCTTTCTGATCTTAAGGGAAAGGCTCTCAGCTTTTCCCCATTGAGGATGATATTCGCTGTGGGGTTTTCATATACGCATTTTATGAACTTGAAGAATGTTCCCTCTATCCCTATACTCTGAAGAGTTTTAATCAGGAAAGGATGTTGTATTTTCTCAAATGCTTTTTCTGCATCAATTGAGAGGACCATATGGTTCTTCTCCCTCCTCTTATTAATGTGTTCTATCACACTGATTGATTTGCGAATGTTGAACCACCCTTGCATCCCAGGGATAAATCCCACTTGGTCGTGGTGGATGATCTTTTAATGTATTGTTGGATCCTATTAGCTAGGATTTTGTTGAGGATTTTGGAATCCATATTCATCAGGGATGTCGGTCTGAAATTCTCCTTTTTGATGGGGTCTTTGCCTGGTTTGGGGATAAAGGTAATGCTGGCCTCATAAAATGAGTTTGGAAGTTTTCCTTCTCTTTTTATTTTTTGAAACAGCTTCAGTAGAATAGGTATTATTTCTTCTTTGAATGTTTGGTAAAATTCCCCAGGGAATCCATCAGGCCCTGGACTCTTGTTTTTTGGGAGGTTTTTGATCACTGCTTCAATCTCCTTAGTGCTCATTGGCCTATTCAGGTTGTCAATGTCTTCCTGTTTCAGTCTTGGCAGCTTATAGGTTTCCAGGAAAGTCTCCATATCCTCCAGATTGCTCAGTTTATTGGCATAGAGTTCTTGATAATAATTTCTAATAATTGTTTCTATTTCCTTGGTGTTAGTGGTGATCTCTCCCCTTTCATTCATAATTTTATTAATTTGGGTCCTTTCTCTTTTCTTTTGGATAAGTCTGGCCAGTGGTTTACCGATCTTATTAATTCTTTCAAAGAACTAACTTCTAGTTTCGTTGATCTGATCTATTGTGTTTCTGGTTTCTAATTCATTGATTTCTGCTCTAATTTTAATTATTTCTCTTCTAACGCATGGCTTAGGCATCGTTTGTTGCTTTTTCTCTAGTTTTTTAAGGTGTAGATTTAGTTGGTGAATTCGGGATTTTGCTTTGTTTTGAGTGAGGTTTGGATGGCTATGTATTTCCCCCTTAGCACCGCCTTTGCAGTATCCCATAGGTTTTGGACCGATGCATTTTCGTTCTCATTGATTTCCATGAATTGTTTAAGTTCTTCTTTGATTTCCTGGTTGACTCAAACATTCTTGAGCAGAGTGGTTTAGCTTTTGAATTTCTGCCCAATTTTTTCTTGTGATTGAGTTCCAGTTTTAGAGCACTGTGGTCTGAGAATATGCAGGGAATAATCTCAATCTTTTGGTATTGGTTGAGACCTGATTTGTGACCCAGTATGTGGTCTGTTCTGCAGAAAGTTCCATGTGCGCTCGAGAAGAATGACTATTCTGTTGTTTTAGGGTGGAATATTCTGTAAATATCTATGAGGTCTATCTGGTCCAACGTATCATTTAAAGCTCTTGTTTCCTTGATTTTCTGCTTAGATGATCTGTCCATTGCTGAGAGTGGAGTATTGAGGTCTCCTACAATTAACGTATTGTTACCAATATGACTCTTTATTTTGGTGAACAGTTGGCTTATATAGATGGCTGCTCCCATGTTGGGGGCATAGATATTTACAATTTTTAGACCTTCTTGTTGGATAGACCCTTTAAGAATGATATAGTGTCCTTCAGTGTCTCTTATTACAGACTTTAGTTTAAAATCTAAATTGTCTGATATAAGAATGGCTACCCCAGCTTTCTTTTGAGGTCCGCTGGCATGGAAGATGAATCTCCATCCCTTCACTTTCAGTCTGGATGTATCTTTAGGTTCAAAATGAGTCTCTTGTAGGCAGCATATGGATGGGTCTTGTCTTTTTATCCAATCTGCAACCCTGTGCCGTTTTATGGGAGTGTTAAGGCCATTCACGTTGAGAGTGATTATTGAAAGATATGAATTAATTGTCATCATGTTGCCCGTGAAGATGTTGTTTTTATAGATTGTCCCTGTAAATTTCTGTTGTATATCACTCTTGGGGTCTTTCTCCTCTTATAGAACGCCCCTTAATATTTCTTGCAGGGCCAGCTTAGTGGTCACATATTCTTTCAGTATCTGCCAGTCATGGAAGCTCTGCATCTCTCCATCCATTCTAAATGACAGCCTTGCCAGATAAAGTATTCTTGGCTCCATGTTTTTCTCATTTAGTACCCTGAATATATCTTGCCAGCCCTTTCTGACTTGCCAGGTCTCTGTGGATAGCTCTGACGTTATTCTGATGTTCCTCCCTCTGTACGTAAGGAATCTCTTCCCCCTAACTGCCCTTAAGATGGTTTCCTTGGTTCTAAGATTTGCAAGTTTTACTATTACATGCCGGGCTTTTGGCCTGTTTTCCTTGATCTTGGGAGGGGTCCTCCCTGCCTCTAGAATGCGAATGTTTGTTTCATTCCCCAGATTAGGGAAGTTCTCAGCTATGATTTGCTCAAATACATCTTCTAGTCCTCTCTGTCTCTCCACTCCCTCCGGGATTCCAATTATTCTGACATTGGAACACTTCATGGTGTCACTTATTTCTCTGATTCTATTTTCATGGATTCTGAGTTGTTTTTCCCTGGCCTCCTGTTTTCCCTTTTTATCTATTATATTGTCTTCCAGGTCGCTTATTCGTTCTTCTGCCTCAGGTACCCTAGGTGTTAGATTATCTAGATTGGATTGCATCTCACTGATTACATTTTTAGGTTCTGCCAATTCAGTTTTAATTTCTGCCCTTAGAGACTCTATGTTGCCATTAATTGATTTCTCCATTCTAGCTATTGTGTTCACAATTGCTAGCCTGAATTCCATCTCCGACATCTTGGTTATATCTGCATCCATTTGTAAATCTGCAGCATAAGTCATAATCCCCGAGTCTTTTCTGTTTTGGGGGCTCCTCCTCCTAGTCATTCTGTTGATGGGTGTTTGAGGGAATGTATAGAGTCCAAATTATTGACCAGAACCCAAGCAAGATTCACCTGTTTTCCTGGGACCTTAGGGTTGCTGGCCTCTGGTTTTCCCAGCCTGTCTTCTGGGGGAGGGGCCTGCTGCACTGTTACTCAGGCCACCCTGTTTGGGCGGAGTTGCCCTGCCCCTCTGTGGCAGGGGATGGGCTCAGTCGGAATCAGTTTTGGGAACTTTTGTTCTCTGGTGGCTTTCCCTGGGGGCTTTCCATGTCTCTTCCATGAGTCAGAGCAGTAGAGACCGTGTCCAACCCTCTGCCTCAGAGCAGAGAGATCGCAGTCTGTTCTTCAGTGAGCTCTCCAGGCCATACTGTCTCCGTTTCTGTCTGTGCTGCTGTAAACTGCAGCATCCTGGGTTGTGCGCCTCTCTGCAGCTCTCCCAGTCCTGCCTCCAGGTTGGGGCATGTCTCTGCCCTTTGTGCTTCTAAAACCGCCAATCACTCCCAGTTCACATGTGGGACCCCGCCGCTCTGGTTTCTGCCCCAGGGGCTGCCCTGAAGTCCTTTCCCCACCGCTACAGGTCTGCGAGTCTGTGCCGCATTCCCAGCAGGCGAGGCTGTCACTCACCAGCGGTGTAGGATCCCCATGGCCAGGCACCCTCCTGCTACCGTTTATCCTCCGATATCTGCCCACAGAATCATGCCTCCCTGCTTCATACCTCGAAACCAACCACCTGCGATATCCTGTTTGTAGAGATCCAGATCTTCTTACATCTCAGGCTGATTTCGTGGGTGCTCAGAGTGGTCTGGTAGATATCCAGCTCCGTCCTGGGGTCCAGTTGAAATAGGGTCCCCTACTCCTCCACCATCTTTCTTCTCCTCCTCCCTTTTTTTTTTTTTTTAGGGTTTCCTGATTCCTTAGATCAGGGGCTCCTATCCTTCTCGCCCAAAAGAATGCCTGTGAGCTGAAGGCAGTAGTTTTTATTCTCTGAGCCCTGGAGTAAAGTGTGTGAGAGCCTTCAAACGCATTTACATCCTCATGACCCATCAGCTCTGCTGCTTTTCACCACTCACTCACTTCTGCATGTTGGACCACCAGTGACCGATCACCAACTCAAGAGAAGTGCTCCAGCTCCCTCTGACAGCTCAGCTCACCAGTACTATTTAACTTAGTATTGGAAGTCCTAGCCTCAGCAATCAGCCAACAAAAAGAAATAAAAAGCATCCAAATCGACAAGGAAAAATTCAAATTTTCACTATTTGCAGATGACATGATTCTCTATGTAGAAAACCCAAAAGACTGAACCAGAAAATTGCCAGAACTAATACATGAATTCAGCAAAGTTTCCAGATATAAAATAAATCTGTGGAAATATGTTGCATTTCTATACACCAATAATGAGGCAGTAGAAAGAGAAATCATGGAATCCCATTTGCAATTGCACCAAAATCCATAAGGTACCTAGGAAGAAATCTAAGCAAAGAGGTAAAATATCTGTACTCTGAAAACTATAGAACACTTATGAAAGAAATTTAAGAGGACACAAAGACATGGAAAAGCATTCCGTGCTCATGGATTGGAAAAATAAACATTTTTAAATTATCTATGCTTCTCAGAGGAATTTACACTTTCAATGACATCCTTATGAAAATACCATTGACATTTTTCACATAGCTGGAACAAATAATCCTAAAATTTTTATGGAACCAGAAAATACCCCAAATCACCAGGTGAATGTTGAAAAAGAAAACCAAACCTGGTGGCATCACAATGTCTGACTTCAAGCTGCATTACAAAGCTGTAGTCATCAAGACAATATGCTATTGGTACAAAAACAGACACATAGATCAATGTAACAGAACAGACAACTCAGAAATGGACCCTCAACTATATGGTCAAATAATCTTCAACAAAGCAGGAAAGAATATCCAATAGAAAAAGACAGTGCCTCAACAAATTGTATTCAGAAAACTGGACAACCACATGCAGAAGAATGAAACTGGACCACTTTCTTATACCATACACAAAAATAAATATAAATGGATCAAAGACCTAAATATGAGACAGGAGGGGCACCTGGGTGGCTCAGTCAGTTAAGCATCTGCCTTCAGCTCAGGTCATGATCTTGGGGTCCTGTGATCCAGCCCTACATCAGGCTCCCTGCTCAGCGAGGAGTCTGTTTCTCCCTCTCCCTCTGACTCTCCCCCTGCTCAGGTTCACTCTTTCTCAGAAAGAAAGAAAGAAAGAAAGAAAGAAAGAAAGAAAGAAAGAAAGAAAGAAAGAAAGAACGAAAGAAAGAAAGAAAAAAGAAAGAAAGAAAGAAAAAAGAAAGAAAGAAAATATTAAATAAATGTGAGACAGGAAACCATCAAAATCCCAGAGGAGAAAGAACAAAGGCAGAAACCTCTTTGACCTTGGCCATAGCAACTCCTTACTAGACAACATCACCAGTGGCAAGAGAAACAAAAGCAAAAATGAACTACTGGGGCTTCATTAAGATAAAAAGCTTCTGCATAGCGAAGGAAGCAATCAATAAAACTAATAAGGCAATGAACAGAATGGGAGAAGATATTTGCAAATGCCATATCTGATAAAGGATTAGTATTCACAATCTATAGAGAACTTATCAAACTCAACACTCAAAAAACAAAAATCTCATTAGGAAACAGGTAAATGACATGAATAGACAATTTTCCAAAGAAGACATCCAGATGGCCAACAGACACATGAAAAGATGCTCAATGTCACTCATCATTAGGGAAATGGAAATCAAAACCATCATAAGATACCACCTCACACATTTCAGAATGGCTAAAATTAACAACACAGGAAAGAACAGGTGTTGGTAAGGATGTAAGGAAAGGAGAACCCTCTTACACTGTTGGTTGGAATGCAATCTGGTCCAGCACTATGTAAAACAGTATGGAGGTTTCTCAAAAAGTTAGAAATATAAGTACCCTATGATTCAGCAAGTGCAGTACTAAGTATTTACTAAAAGGATACAAAAATACTGATTCAAAGGGTTACCTGCATCCTGATCTTTATAGCAGCAACCCAAATGTCCAATGTCCATTGATTGATGAATGCATAAAGAGGAGGTATACACACACACACACACAGTGGGATCGCTGAGGTCACAAGCTCATTGTGATAACCAGACCCACCTGTTATATTGTCTGGCTTTTAAGAGGGGGTGGGGATGTAAACCATGTGGTTGTCCAGTACTTCTGACCTGGAGAGCATTCCTGCAGCTCCTTTACCACTTGGAAGAGTTGTGGTGTTGTCTCTTTTATATGCTAGTTGCTCTTTTAGACCACTTTTTTTTCTGTGCCCAAGGACAAAGGGATCTGTTCTAGGTCCCTCAGTACTATCCCTCTTGACTGCCATTCATAGCATGGGGAGGATTCCCTTTGTAAACATGTCTCCATCTCTCGCTGTTCTCTTATTAGTCTATCTTTGGTTGTTCAGAAGCTATCCAGTCAGCCCTCAGTTCTTCAGGAGGAATTGTTCTATTAATACTTGTAATTTGTTGTGTTCCATGGAGGAGGTAATTTCATCTTCCTACATCAGTTTGGACCAGGATTTCCTGGGGGATAAATTTTGAATTGTACTTGGGGAACTCCTAAGTAGGTGAACCAATATTTTGTGAGCCATCGAGGAGACTGAAGAAATGAGTCTTGCAAAAGAGACATCTATGAGGGAAATACATCAACACCTAGGTGGGGAAGGTTGACCCAAATGTAGAGGTTTCTAGACCACCACGTGAGCAGAGGTATACCCAAAAAATGCCAGCTCATTTAATGCATTAGTTTGAGGAACTGTACATAGTGTATTTCCACAAAGAAGGGAAACAAGTTGCTGCTGCAGTGGGCTGGCCTTTTCTGTAGACAGTTCATCTGGCCACCAATGCTCAACTAGAAGCTAAAACTATAGTTACAAAGTTAAAAGTAGAGCTGAGATTGGAGAAGGACATGTGGTCATCCATCTCTCTGCTAGCTGTAGGGGTAGTAAATAAGGTGGAGAACAGGATAGTAAGTTGGAGACTTTAGCATGTCCATTTTTAAAGCTGGGAGAGTACAAAGTACCACAGATTAAATTCTGAACACTTGTGACAATGCTGGGAAGTGGAATCCCCGAAAAGGTGAGGATAGCATAAAGGATGATGTTGTGGTGTTTGACAGTGAAATAGCAAAGCACTCCATGCCAACTGACCCCTAACACAAAGAAAAGCAAGAGCACAGCAAGAACACCATCAGTCAGCAGGGCAGCTCCCATTTTAGAAAACATTCATGGTGAAAAATATATACCCACTGAGCTTATTTATATAGCTTCCAAGTTACAACTAAAGGCCAGGGATAATATAGAGCCATGGTTAGTGCAGCAATGGGATATGGGGGCATGGCATTTCTTTAGGCAAGAGTCAGAGAAAGTGAGCAACATCACCACATCCTGCCCTCTGGAAGTACCTGCATGGAATTCAGCAGGATCAAGGGGTTCACTCCTTTATACAGGCATACTTCATTTTATTTGTTTTGCTTCATTGTGCTTCACAGATATTGCATTTTCTACAAACTGACGGTTAGTAGCAAACCTCCATTGAGCAAGTCTATTGGTACTTTTTGTCCACACTATTTGATCATTTGATGTCTCTGCATTACATTTTGTTTATTCTTGCAATATTTAAAGCTTTAATTATAATTATATTTGTTATCATAATATGTGATCAGTGATATTATATGTTACTATTGTAATTATTTTGAGGTGTCACAAACCATGCCCATATAAGACATCGAATTTAATCAATAAATGTTGTATGTGTTCTGACTGCTCCACTAACTGGCCTTCCCCTGTCCCTCTATCTCCCCCCCCCCAGGCTTCTTTATTTCCTGATACAAAACAGTATTGAAATTAGGCCAACATAATTACCCCAATGACCTGTAAGTGTTCAAATGAAGAGTTGTATGTCTCTGATTTTAAAACAAAAACAAGAAATAATTAAGCTTAGTAAGGAAGATATGTCATAAGCCAAAATAGGCTGAAAGCTAGGCATCATGTGCCAAACAGTCAAGTTGTGAATGTAAAGAAAGTTACTGAAAAAAATTACTACTGCTACTTTAGTGAACACAAAAATGATAAGAAAGAGAAATAGCCTTACTCTTGTGGTGAAAGTTTTAGTGGTCTGGACAGAAGATCTAACCAGCCACAACATCCCCAAAGTCTAATCTAGAGCTGTTGGTTCAAAACCCTTCTGGGAGCCTCCCTGGTATAATCTGGAACTGGCCCCTGTACTCAAAGGGCAGGGAGATACTGAAGAAAAGGCAGGCCACTCCAAGTTGGTAGACAGCAGTATTAATAAGCAAAGGGAACTTAAATATGATGCTTGTTTTGGGCAGCAGCAAGATAAATGGATTCCCCCCTCCCCCACCCAACCAACAAATCTTAAAAGTTTATAAACAGGCCTTAACTGGGTTCAGTCATTATACTGTGCAGGAGTTCTCAACATTACATCACTATCTCTCAAAATTATGTTCTTGGGATAGCCTCTGGAAGCAGGAAAGGAAAGTAGAACCCACATTTCAAGGACAGGAGAGGAGATGAAGAGCCTCCAATTGACCAGGTCCAGCTCACATCTTTTCAGTGACATTCCGCAATAAGAGCAAGAACTTAACTCTCTTCAATTCTGTAAAAGCTGAGAGAGGTGAGGAAGCTGCCGAAGAAAAGGATGAACCTAGCAAACGTTGATTCATGAGGATTAAGGAAATAAGCCATCTCCATAATGTAAAAGTGCAAGGTGAAGCAGATAGGGCTGACGTAGAAGCTGCAGTACATTACCCAGAAGATATAGCTAATATGATTAATAAAGGCCGCTACACTAAACAACAGAATCTCAATTTATACATTTATTTTTTTATTACATTCAGTTAGCCACAGAATTATATATAATTAGTTTTTGATGTAGTGTTCAATGATTCATTAGTTGCGTATAACACCCAGTGCTCATCACAACACATGCCCTCCTTAATACCCATCACCTGGCTACCCCATCCTCCCAGCCCCCTCCCCTCTGAAACCTTCAGTTTGTTTCACAGTGTTCCTAATCTCTTATGGTTTGTTTGCCTCTCTGATTTCTCCCCCTTCAGTTTTCCCTCCCTTCCCCTATGGTCCTCCATGCTACTCCTTATGTTCCACAACAAAATGAAACCATATGATAATTGTCTTTCTCTGCCTGACTTATTTGCAGTAGCATAATCCCCTCCAGTTCCATCCATGTCGATGCAGATGGTGGGTATTCATTTCTTTCTGATGGCAACCTGGAAGAAATGGATGTCTTCCTGGAAACTTATAAACTACCAACATTGAAACAGGAAGAAATAGACAAGCTGAATAGACCAATAACCAATAACAAAATTGAAGCAGTAATCAAAAGCCTCCTAAATAACTAGAGTCCAGGGCCAGATGGCTTCCCAGAGGAATTCTACCAAACATTTAAAGAATAAATCATACTTATTCTACTGAAGCTGTTTAAAAAAAAAAAAAAAAGAAACAGAAGGAAAATTTCCAAACTCATTCTATGAGGCCAGCATTATCCTGATCCCAAAACCAGGCAAAGACCCCATCAAAAAGGAGAATTACAGACCAATAATCCTGATGAATATGGATGCCAAAATACTCAAAAATATCTTACCCAATAGGATCCAACAGTACATTAAAAGGATTATTCACCACGACCAGGTGGGATTTATTCCTGGGATTGCAAAAGTGGTTCAACATTTGCAAATCAATCAACATGATAGACCACATTAATAAAAGAAAAGACAAGAACCATATGATCCTCTCAGTTGATGCAGAAAAAGCATTTGACAGAATACAGCATCCTTTCCTAATTAAAACTATTCAAGGTACAGGGATAGAGGGAACATACCTCAATATCATAAAAGCAATCTATGAAAAGCCCACAGCGAATATCATCCTCAAAGGAGAAAAACTGTGAGCTTTTCCCTTAAGCTTATGAACATGACAGGGATGCCCACTCTCACCATTATTGTTCAACATAGTACTAAAAGTCCTAGCCTTAGCAATCAGAAAACAAAAAGAAATCAAAGGCATTCAAATTGACAAAGAAGAAGTCAAACTCTCCCTCTTCACAGAGGACGTGATACTTCATGTGGAAAACCCAAAAGACTCCACCCCCCAAATTACTAGAACTCATCCAGCAATTCATTGATGTGGTAGGATACAAAATCAATGCACAGAAATCAGTTGCTTGTCTATACATTAACAATGTAACTGTAGAAAGAGAACTTAGGGAATTGATTCCATTTACAATAGCACCAAAAACCATAAGATACCTTGGAATAAACCTAACCAATGAGGTAAAGGATCTATACTCTAGAAACTAAAGAACACTTACGAAGGAAATTGAGGAAGACACAAAAAGATGGAAAAACATTCCATGCACATGAATAGGAAGAATAAACATAAAGAGTCATATTGATAACAATATATTAATTGTAGGAGACCTCAATACTCCACTCTCAGCAATGGACAGATCATCTAAGCACAAAATCAACAAGGAAACAAGAACTTTGAATGACACACGGGACCATATGTACCTCATAGATATTTACAGAACATTCCACCCTAAAACAACAGAACACTCATTCTTCTCGAGCGCACATGGAACTTTCTCCAGAATAGACCACATACTGGGTCATAAGTCAGGTCTCAACCAATACCAAAAGATCAAGATTAATCCCTGCATATTCTCAGACCACAATGCTCTAAAACTGGAACTCAATCAAAAGAAAAAATTGGGCAGAAATTCAAACACTTGGAAGCTAAAGACCACTCTGCTCAAGAATGTTTGGGTCAACCAAGAAATCAAAGAAGAACTTAAACAATTCATGGAAATCAATGAGAACGAAAACACATCGGTCCAAAAACTATGGGTTACTGCAAAGGTGGTCCTACGGGGGAAATACATAGCCATCCAAGCCTCACTCAAAAAATCCCGAATTCACCAACTAACTCTACACCTTAAAGAACGAGAGAAAAAGCAACAAACGACGCCAAAGCCATGCATTAGAAAAGAAATAATTAAAATTAGAGCAGAAATCAATGAATGAAAAACCAGAAACACAATAGATCAGATCAACGAAACTAGAAGTTGGTTCTTTGAAAGAATTAATAAGATCGGTAAACCACTGGCCAGACTTATCCAAAAGAAAAGAGAAAGGACCCAAATTAATAAAATTATGAATGAAAGGGGAGAGATCACCACTAACACCAAGGAAATAGAAACAATTATTAGAAATTATTATCAAGAACTCTATGCCAATAAACTGAGCAATCTGGATGAAATGGAGGCCTTCCTGGAAACCTATAAGCTGCCCAGACTGAAAAAGGAAGAAATTGACAACCTGAATAGGCCAATAACCAGTAACGAGATTGAAGCAGTGATCAAAAACCTCCCAAAAAACAAGAGTCCAGGGCCTGATGGATTCCCTGGGGAATTTTACCAAACATTCAAAGAAGAAATAATACCTATTCTCCTGAAGCTGCTTCAAAAAATAGAAACAGAAGGAAAACTTCCAAACTCATTCTATGAGGCCAGCATTGCCTTAATCCCCAAACCAGGCAAAGACCCCATCGAAAAGGAGAATTTCAGACCGATATCCCTGATGAATATGGATTCCAAAATCCTCAACAAAATCCTAGCTAATAGGATCCAACAATACATTCAAAGGGTCATCCACAACGACCAAGTGGGATTTATCCCCAGGATGCAAGGGTGGTTCAACATTCGCAAATCAATCAATGTGATAGAACACATTGAGAAAAGGAGGGAGAAGAACCATACGGTCCTCTCAACTGATGCAGAAAAAGCATTTGACAAAGTAAAACATCCTTTCCTGATTAAAACTCTCCAGAGTATAGGGATAAGGGGAACATTCCTCAAGTTCATAAAAGCTATCTATGAAAAACCACAGCCAATATCATCCTCAATGGGGAAAAGCTAAAAGCCTTTCCATTAAGATCAGGAACACGTCAAGGATGCCCACTCTCACCAGTATTGTTCAACATAGTACTAGAAGTCCTAGCAACAGCAATCAGACAACAAAAAGAAATAAAAGTATTCAAATTGGCAAAGAAGAAGTCAAACTCTCTCTTTCCGCAGACGACATGATACTTTATGTGGAAAACCCAAAAGACTCCACCCCC
>NW_025409672.1:0-12282 GCF_002201575.2 Neomonachus schauinslandi
CAGAGTAACAACGTCCCCAGAAAATATACTCTAAACAAATCAGAAAAGACCTGAAGCAGTGGGAAAAGAAAGGGAAAGAGAGAAAAAAGAAAAAGAAAAAAAAGAAAAAGATAAAGATAAAAACAAAAACAAACAAAACAAAACAACAACAAAAAAACCAGAATGTGATCAAATATGATCAGTGCCACACACTAGATCTGGGGTGTATTTTGGTCTTTTAGAAGAAAGTGCCTCCCAAAATTTTAAAGAAAGAAAAACTTATATATGTACAAAAATAAGGGTTGATATGATGAAGGGATGGAATATGACTGTAAAGATGGAAATTATAAAAAATTTTATAAAAGGAATTGATAAGAAGTTGTTTGAAAAAAGAAAGAAGAGGATTTAAAAAAAGAAAAAAAAAGGGAGAGGATGTGATCAGGCAGGGGAACAGAAAACACCATATACTAGAGATTTAGGGTATATTTTGATCTGTTAGAAGAAACTATCTCAAAATTTTAAAGAGAGAACAACTTATATATATAAGCCAAAAATATGGGTAACTACTATGAAGGGATAGAATATGACTCTAAAAATGAAAAATAAAAATTTTTTTTTTTTTTTAAAAAAAGGGATTGATAAGATGTTGGTTGAAAAAGGGAAAAAGAAAAATTCAAAAAGAATAAAAAAAGAAAAAAAGACAGTTAAAAAAAAATTAACTTTGAAAGACTACAGAATCATGGTAAAAAAGCCATGAATTCTATGTGCAGTAGTCCCCTAGAGCTGGAGTTCTGCCGTTCTCATTGATGGGTAAACTTAGTCTTGGCTGGCTGTTCTCGCTGATCTTCTGGGGAGGGGCCTGTTGCCGTGGTTTCCAAATGTCTTTGCCGGAGGCAGAATTGCCCCGCCCTTGCCCCCTCCCAGCTAAGTAATCTGCTGGGGTTTGCTCTCCGGGGCTTTTGTTCCCTGCGAGCTTTCCGTACAGCTTTGGAGGCGGAGAGTGAAAATGGCGGCCTCCCAATCTCCGCCCCGGAGGAGCCGAGAACTCGGGGTCCCGCTTCTCAGTGAGCCCCCAGAGAAAAGCCGTCAGTCACTCCCGTCTCCCCGGTCTCCAGCCGCACTCCGTGCTCACCCGGCCTGTGACCGCGCGTTTCTATCTCTGGCACCCGACCCCGGGTGGAGTCTCCAAACCCAGCCGATCCCTGCGGTGCACTCCCACGCAGCTCCTCCGGGGGGAGGAAGGTGAGTCTCCCCGGATCTGCCGCTTGTTGGGTCCCTGCTGGAGGAGCAGTGGCCTGACTGTGCCACGGATCACAGTTTATGGCAACCCCGAGCTGAGAGCCCGCGCCTGGGCTCCGCCTCTGCAGCCGGCTTCCCTGCTCCAATACCTGGGAGCTCTGCCACACTCAGGCACCCCCAGTCTTTCTGTGACCCGTGGGTCCTGAGACCACACTGTCCCGGAGGGTTCCACCCCCCGCTTAGCCACCAGAGTGACGTCCCTCAGCGGAGCAGACTTTTAAAAGTTCCGATTTTGTGCTCCGCGGCTCTATCACTTGCCAGAAGCGGCCGCCGGAGGCCCCTCCCCCGCCGTCTATCCTCCCGAATATCGCCTCGGATTCACTTCTCCGCACGTCCTACCTTCCAGAAAGTGGTCGCTTTTCTGTTCAGAGAGTTGTTGCTATTCCTTTCTTCGATCTCCTGTTGGGTTTGTAGGTGTTCAGAATGGTTTGATCCCTATCCAGCTGAATTCCTGAGAGGAGACGAAATCCAGGTCTCCTACTCCTCCGCCATCTTGCTCCGCCCCTCACAAGTGCACTCTTTAATCCCCGTCACCTATTTAATCCACCCCACCCCCACTGACCTCCCCTCTGGTAACCATCAGTTTATTCTCTACAGTTAAGAGTCTGTTTCTTGGTTTGCCTCTCTCTGTGTCTCCCTTTTTAAATCTATGCTCATTTGTTTTCTTTCTTAAGTTCCACATATGAGTGAAATCATATGGTATTTGTCTTTCTCTGACTGGCTTATTTTGCTTACCATAATATTCTCTAGCTCTCTCCATGTCTTTGCAAATGGCAAGATTTCATTCTTTTTTTAATGTTGTGTAAAAATCCATTGTATCAATACACTACCTCTTTTTATCCATTCAATAATTTGGGCTATTTGGGCTCTTTCCATAATTTGGCTATCGTAAATAATGACGGTAAAACATCAGAGTACTTTTATCTTGTCGAATTAGTATTCTGTATTTTTTGGATAAGTACCTAGTAGTGCGATTGCTGGGCTATGGGGTAGTTCTATATTTAACTATTTGAGGAACCCCCATACTGTTTCCCAGAGTGGCTGCATCAGTTTGCATTCCCACCAACAGTGTAAGAGGGTCCCCCTTTCTCTACATCCTCACCAACACCTCTTGTTCCTTGTGCTGTTGATTTTACCCATGACAAGTGTGAGGTAATATCTCATTGTAGTTTTGATTTGTATTTCCCTAATGATGAGTGATTTTGAGCATCTTTTCATGTGCCTGCTGGCCATCTGCATGTCTTCTTTGGAAAAATTTCTATTCATGTCTTCTGCCCATTTTTTCATTGTATTATTTGATGTTGGGGGTGAGGAGTTTTGTAAATTCTTTATAGATTTTGGATTCTAACCCTTTATCAGATATGTCTTTTGCAAATATCTTCTCCCATTCTGTAGGTTGTCTTTAAGTTTTGTTAATTACTTCCCTTGCTGTGCAGAAGCTATTTATTTTGATAAAGTCCCAAAAGTTTATTGTTACTTTTGTTTCCCTTGCATCGGGAGACATATCTAGTAAGAAGTGCTAAGGCCAATGTCAAACGGGTTGCTGCCTGTGTTTTGCTTTAGAATTTTAATGGTTTCCTGTCTCACATTTAGGTCTTTCATCCATTTTGAATTTTTGTGTGTATATGGTATAAGACAGTGGTCAAATTTCTTTCTCATGCATGTTGCTGTCCGATTTTCCCAACACCATTTGTTGAAAAGACTGTTTTTTTGTTCCCCCTTTGGATATTCTTTCCTGCTTTGTCAAAGATTAGTTGACCATAAAGCCATTTCTGGGCTTTCTGTTCTGTTTTAGTGATCTACTGTCCCTGTTTGTGCCAGTACCATACTGTCTTGATCAGTACAGCTTTGTAAATAAGTGAGTCCGGAATTGGGATGCCTCCAGCTTTGATTTTCTTTTTCAAGGTTGATTTATTTAACATGGAGCACTGGGTGTTATACAAAAACAATGAATCGTGGATCACTACATCAAAAACTAATGATGTATTGTATGGTGACTAACATAACATAATAAAATAAAATAAAATTTTTTAAAAAGTTGCTCTTTTTTATTTGGGGTCTTTTGTGGTTCCATAAAATTTTTAGGGTTGTTCTAGCTCTGTGAAAAATGCTCTTAGTGTTTTGATGGGAATGGCATTAAATATGTAGATTGGTTTGGGTAACAGACATTTTATTTTTTTATTTTTTATTTTTATTTTTTTTAAAGATTTTATTTATTTATTTGACAGAGAGAGACACAGTGAGAGAAGGAACACAAGCAGGGGGAGTGGGAGAGGGAGAAGCAGGCCTCCCGCTGAGCAGGGAGCCCGATGTGGGACTCAATCCCAGGACCCCGGGATCATGACCTGAGCCGAAGGCAGACGCTTAACGACTGAGCCACCCAGGCGCCCAACATAGACGTTTTAACAATATTTGTTTTTCCAATCCATGAGTAGGGAATGTCTTTCTAATTCCTTGTGTCATCTTCAATTTCTTTCATCAGTGTTTTATAGTTTTCAGAATATGGATCTTTTACCTCTTTGGTTAGCTTTCTTCCTTGTTATCATGGTTTTTAGTGCAATTGCAAATGGGATTGTTTCCTTGATTTCTGTTTCTGCTGCTTCATTTTTGGTGGTTAGAAATTCAACAGATTGCTGTACATTGATTTCATATCCTGTGACTTTTCTGAATTCATGTATCAGTTCTAGCAATTTTGGGGTGGAGTCTTTCAGGTTTTCTGTGTAGACTATCATGTCATCTGCAAATAGTGAATGTTTTACTTCTTCCTTGCTGATTTGGATGCCTTTTATTTCTTTTTGTTGTGTGGTTGTTGTGGCTAGGACTTCTAATACTATGTTAAATAACAATGTCGAGAGTGGGGTGTCCCTGTCCTGCTCCTGACCAAAGTGGAAAAGCTCTTAGTTTTCCATCAAGGAGGATGATATTAGCTGTGGCTTTTTTGTATATAGCTCTTATTAGGTTGAGGTCTGTTTCCTCTAATCCCACTTTGTCAATGGTTCTTACCATGAATAGATGTGGTACTTTGTCAAATGTTTTTTCTGCATCTATTGAAATAATCACATGGTTCTTATCCTTTATTTTATTAATGTGGTATATCATGTTGATTGATCTGTGAATGTTGAACCACACTTGCAAATCAGGAATCCCACTTGATTGTGCTAAATGATTCTTTAAATGTACTGTTGGATTTGTTTTGCTAATATTTTCAATAAAAATTCTCAATAGAATTTTTTCATCCATGTACATCAGGGATATTGGTCTGTTGTTTCCTTTTTTTAGTCGAGTCTTTATCTGGTTTGGGTATCAGGGTAATTCTGACCTCACAGAATGAATTTGGAAGTTTCCCTCTCTTTTTTAATTTTTTGAAATAGTTGGAGAAGAATAGGTATTAACTCTTCTAAATATTTGGTAAAGTTCATCTGTGAAGCCACGTGGCCCTCAACTTTTGTACATTGGGAATTTTTTGATGACTGATTCAATTTCTTAACTGGTTATCAGTCTGTTCAAATTTTCTATTTCTTTCTGTTTCAGTTTTGGTAAGTTATATGTTTCTAGGATTTATCCATTTCTTTCTGGTTGTCTGATTTCTTGACATACAGTATATTATAATATTCTCCTAGAATTGTTTGTACTTCTGTGGGGTTGGTTGTTATTTCTCCTCTCTCATTTGTGATTTTATTTGTTTGGGTCCTTTGTCTTTTCTACTTAAGTCTGCCTGAAGGTTTATCAGTTTTCTTCTTTTTTTTTCAAAGAACCAGCTCCTGGCTTCATTGATCTGTTCTACTGGTTCTTTTTGTTTGTTTATTTTGTTTTGTTGTGTGTGTGTGGTTGTTTGGTTGTCTGTATATCATTTGTTTCTGCTCTAATCTTCATTATTTCTTTCCTTCTACTGGTTTTAGGCTTTTTTTTTTTTCCCTAACTCTGTTAGGTGTAAAGTTAAGCTGTTTGGGGGACTTTTCTTGCTTCTTAAGGTAGGCCTTTATTGCTACATACTTTCCTCTTAGGACCACTTTTGCTGCATCTCAACTATTTTGGATCATTGTGCTTTCATTTTCATTTGTGTTCATGTATTATTTTTTATTTCTTCCTTGATTTCATAGTTGACCTATTCACTCTTCAATGACATACATTTAACCTCCATATATTTGTGGTGTTTCCAGATTTTTTTCTTGTGGTTGACTTCAAGTTTCATAGTGTTGTGGTCATAAAATATGCCTGGTATGATCACAATCTTTTTGTACTTGTTGAGTCCTGATTTGTGACCTAGTATGCGATCTATCCTGGAGAAGGTCCCATGTGCACTTGAAAAGAATGTGCATTCTGCTGCTTTAGGATGAAATGTTCTGAACATATCTGTTAAGTCATTCCAGTCCAGTGTGCCATTCAAAGCCATTCTATCCTTGTTGATTGTCTATTTAGATGATCTTTCCATTGATGCAAGTGGTATGTTAAAGTTCCATACTATTATTGTATTATTATCAATGAGTTACTTTTATTTTTGTTATTAATTGTTTTACATATTTGGGCGCTCCTATGTTGAGTGCATAAATATTTATAATTGTTAGATAGTCTTGTTGGATTTTCTCCTTTATTATGATATAGTACCCTTCTTCATGTCTTGTTACAATCTTTGGTTTAATGTCTAGTTTATCAGATAAGTATTGCTATTCTGGCTTTTTTTGACATCCATTTGCATGGTAAATATTTTTCCATCCCCTCACTTTCAATCTGCAGGTGTCTTTAGGTCTAAAATGAGTGTCTTATAGGCAGCATATAGATGGGTATTGTTTTTTGAGTGTGTGTAGTTTTTTTTGTTGTTGTTTTGTTTTGTTTTGTTTTTATTCATTCTGACATCCCATATCTTTTGATTGGAGCATTTTGTCCATTTACATTCAGAGTAATTACTGATAGATATGTATTTAGTGCCATTTTGTTATTTGGTTTGTCATTGTTTCTGGAGATTTTATCTGTTCCTTTCTTGTCTTTGTTGTTTTGGTGTTCCCTTTGCACTCAAACAGTCCCCTTTAATATTTCTGCAGGGCTGGATTAGTGGTCATGAACTCCTTTAGTTTTTGCTTGTCTGGGAAACCATATTTCTCCTTTTATCCTGAATGATAGCTTTGCTGGGTAGAGTATCCTTGGCTGCATATTTTTACCATTCTGCACTTTGAATATATGTCATGCCACTCCCTCCTTGCTTGTCAAGTTTTGTTGAGAGATCTGCAGCTAGGCTTATGGGTCTTCTCTTGTAAGTTAAGCACTTTTGTCTTGCTTCCTTTAATATCTTTTTCTTTATCACTATATTTTGCAAATTTAATTACAATATGTCTTGGTGTTGGCCTGCTTTTGTTGATTTTGATGGGAGTTTTCTGTATCTCCTGGATATGGATGTCTCTTTCCTTCCCCAGATTAGGGAAATTTTCAGCTGTTATTTCTTCAAATATATTTTCTGCCCCCTTTTCTCCCTCTTCTTCTTCTGGGACTCATATAATATGAATGATGTTACATTTGATGGAGTCCCTGAGTTCCCTAAGTCTATTCTCATGTTCCATAATTCTTCTTTCTCTCTTTTGTTCAGCTTCATTATTTTCCATTATTTTGTCTTCTTTATCACTGATTCATTTCTCTGCTTCTTCCATCCTGTGTTCATTGCATCAAGCCTATTTCCAATCTCAGTTATTGCATCCTTCATTTCTGATCGATTGTTTTTTAACTCTTTTATCTCTGTGGTAAGGTCCTCCCTGAAGTCTTCCATTATTTTCTCAAGGCTAGTGAGTATCCTTATGATTGTTGCTTTAAATTCTCCATCAGGCATGTTACTTACACTTGATCTCTGGCCGTGACCTTATCTTGTTGTTTCATTTGGGATGAATTCATCCATGTTGATGTTTTGTCTAAGTCTCTGCCTTCTTTGTGTTAGAAAAGCCCATTATATTTCCTGTTCTTGAGAGTAATGGCTTCATGAAGAAGAGGTCATATAGTGTCCAGGGCCTGACACTTCAGGGAGTTTCTCTGGTGTGTGCTGCATGCACTCCACTGTTGTGTTTTGGCTGCTCTGTCCTTTAGGGTGGTCTTCTGCAGAGGCTCTCCATGATATAGTGGGCAGTGTTTGGTCCTTGGCCAGAGTGTGGCAAATTTTAACTAGGTGTATGTATTCTGGTTCTGCTTGTGAAATGAGACCTGATGTTATTCCACTAGAATTGAAGCTTTATAGAACTCTGTTCCAGGGATGTGTTGTGGGTGGGGGTTTCTGCTGTTTTTTTGGGGGAAGGGGCCTGCCACACTGGGACTGAGGCAAGCTTGACCAAGAGGAGCAGTCTTGCCAAAGTGCAGGGATGTGTGACTTGGTGTAAGCAGATTAATGGCTCTGTGTTTATGCTGAGGGGTGGGTGATGGAAATAGTGCCATCCAACTCCTTTGTCTCTAGAAGGGCATCTCCCTGAATGCTGCCTCTCTCCTTGGTGTGCCCCCAAGCATTCTTCGGATTGCTGTTTCCACAGTGTCTGCCGCAGTATTGTTTGCCCACTTTCTTTCCAGGAGTAAGGCAGTGCCCCCCAGGGCTTTGTCTCAGCCAAGCCTGGTGACTTTTAAAACTCTAGTCTTTAAGCCCTGCAGTTTGAAGAACTGATGAAAATCAGCCCCTTTCATTTTCTCTGTCAATGGCAGAGAAATGCTTCCATTCTGGGCTTTCTCTCTCTATCTCTCTCTCTCCTCCCCCCCCCCACCACAGCTCCCTCTCCACAACACCTGAGATCTATTTCTCCCTTAAACCATGTCTCTGCTCTTTCTGCCTTCTTCAGTGTGGCTTCTTCTCTCCCTTTATTTGTGGAGTTTCTTCTGTCAGCCTTTGGATCGATTTCTGGGATATTTAGAATTTGATAGTTATCTAGTTGTGTTCAAGGGAAGAGACGAGCCTAGGGTCCTCCTATTCTGTTGCCATCTTCAGCATCTCCTCCACAGTATATTCTCATACTCCTTTTATTTCTTCCCTATGACCTCAGTGGTAATAACTCTTCTTCCATTTCTGATTTTAGTATTTGGGTCTTTTTTTTTTTTTTAGTTAATTTAGCTGATGTCAGTTTTAGTGATCTTTTCAAAAAACCTACTCAATTTTGTTGATTTTTTTTCTATTTTTTTTCTGTCTTTTATTGATTCTGCTCTAATATTATTACTTTCTTTCTGTAGATTTGTGTTAACATTTCTCTTTCTACTTCTGTGAAGATAAATTCGGGTTATTGGTTGGAGATGATTCTTTTTAAATATAAGTGGTCACAGTTACCAATTTCTGCCTTAGCACTACTTTCACTGCATTCCATAAGATTTGGTAGGTTTTGTTTTGTTTTCTCAAGATGTTTTATAAGTTCTATTTTCAATTCTTCAGTCTATCATTTGCTAAATATTGTGTTGTTTCCTTTCTACATATTTGTGGATTTCTCAGTTTTCTTTCTGCTACTGGTTTCTGGTTCATTCTATTAAGGTCAAGAATAGGTATTTCAGGGCGCCTGGGTGGCTCAGTTGGTTGGGCGACTGCCTTCGGCTCAGGTCATGATCCTGGAGTCCCTGGATCGAGTCCCGCATCGGGCTCCCTGCTCGGCGGGGGGTCTGCTTCTCCCTCTGACCCTCCCCCCTCTCATGTGCTCTCTCTCTCGCTCTCTCTCTCACTCTCTCTCTCAAATAAATAAATAAAATCTTAAAAATTTAAAAAAAAAAAAAAAAAAAAAAAAGAATAGGTATTTCATGTTATTTAAATCGTGTTAATTTTGTTCTGTGGCTTAATACGTGGTTTAAGTTGGAGAATATTGCATATGCACTTGAGTAGATTATGTATTCTGCCTTTGTTGTGTGGGTTGTTTTCTATATGTTTGTTAAGTCCAATTGTTCGATAGTGTTTTCTCTGTCTTTTACTTTCTTATCGATCTTTTCTTTGGTTGTTCCATCCATTATTCAATGTGATTATTAAAGTCTCGTTTTATTGTTGTGCTCTTGTCTTTTTTCCCCTTAAGTTTTATCAATGTTTGCTTCATTTGTTTTGGAGTTCTGATATTTGGTGCATATACATTTATTGTTATATATTTCTGGTAGATTAACTCTTTTATTATATAATGTCCTTCTTTGTCTTTTTCTGATAATGTTTAACTTAAAATCTATGTTGTCTGATATTATCAGACACCTGCTTGCTTGTGATTACCATCGGCATAAGATTTTTTTTTCATCCTTTCACTTTCAGTCTGTATTTCCTCAAATCTAAAGTGAATGTCTTGTAGACAGGATATTTTTAGATCCATTTTTAAAAATGTATTACTCCTATCTATGTTTTCTATTGGGAAGTTTAATCCACTCACATGTAAAGTTAATTATTGATGAGGAAATAATTACTACTGTCAATATCTTAATTGTTTTCTATATACTTGGTATGTTTTGTGTCCCTCATTTCCTCTCATTGACTTCCTTTATATTTGGTTGACATTTTTCTAGTGGTGTGCTTTGATTCTCTTCTCACTTCCCTTATGTGTTTTCTATATATATTTTCTTTGCAATTACTATGAGAATTATATAAAACATCTTAAAGATAGAACAATATATTTAAAACTAATGGGAACTCAATTTAAATCACATATATAAACTGTTTCTTTACAGTGCTGCCCCACTTATTTTATGTTATTGATATCACAAATTACCTTTTTATATATTATGTACTCGTTACGTAGATTTGCAGTTGTTTTTATGGTTTTGTCTTTTAAATTATATTCCAGAATTAAAAGTGGGTTTACACAGCAAAATTAGTATATACGAGATTCTATATTGGTCCATATATTTACTTTTATCTGAAAATTTTACATTTTCATATGGCTTCATGTTTTTATCTTGTGTCCTTTTATTTGAATTTGAATTTATTATTTCTCATAGAGCAACTCTAAAGTTAATGAATTCTTTCATCAATTGGTTATTCTGGAAGGTTGTAATTTCTTCATTTCTGAAGGACAGTTTTTCCTATATCTGTATTCTTGGCTGAAATTTTGTTCTTTCATCTTTTAAATGTATCATCCCACTGCCTCTGGCCTGTATGGTTTTTGCTGAGAAATCCCTGATAATTTCATAAAAGCTCCTTTGTACATGACAAGTAACTTTTCTCTTGCTGTTTTCAAGTCTTTCGCTTTGCATTTGTCTTTCTATGATTGAAGTATGTCTCAATATGAATCTCTTCGGGTTTCATCTAGGTGAAATTCATTGAGGTTTCTGAATTGGTTTATCCATTTCCTTCCTCAAATTTGTGAAGTTTTCAGCCTTTTTTTAGTTAACATATAATGTATTATTTGTTTCAGGGGTATAGGTCTCTGATTCATCAGTTTTACACAATTCACAGCACTCACCATAGCACATACCCTCCCCAGTGTCCATTACCCAGCCACCCCATCCCTCTCACCCCACTCCGCTCCAGCAGCCCTCAGTTTGTTTCCTGAGATTAAGAGTCTCTTATGGTTTGTCTCCCTCTTTGGTTTCGTCTTGTTTCATTTTTTCCCCTCTATTCCCCTATGATCTTCTGCCTTGTTTCTCAAATTCCACATATCAGTGAGATCATATGATAATAGTATTTCTCTGACTGACTTATTTCGCTTAGCATAATACCATCTAGGTCCATCCACATCATTGCAAATGGCAAGATTTCCTTTTTGATGGCTGCATAATATTCCATTGCATGTATATACCACTTCTTCTTTATCCATTCATCTGTCGATGGACATCTAGGCTCTTTCCATAGTTTTCAGCCATTTTTTTTAACAAAGTGTGCATGCCCCACCCCTTGGTCTCTCTCTCTATCTCTATCTCTGTCTCTATCTCACATCTTCTGGTAACACTCCTATAATGTGCTGTCTTGATGGTGAAACATAATCTTCCTAGGCTTTTTCTCACTTTTATTCATTTTTTTCTACTCCTCTGATTTGATAATTTCAAATAACTTATCTTCATATTCATTGATTATTTCTTCTGATTGGAAAAGTCTCCTGTTCAAGATCTATAGTGAGTTTTAAATTTTATTTTCTCTTGTTTTTTGAGTGTTGAGTTTGAGAAGTTCTTTATAGATCTTGGATACCAGCCCTTTAACTGTAATGTCATTTGCAAATATCTTCTCCCATTCGGTGGGTTGCCTCTTAGTTTTGTTGACTATTTCCTTTGCTGTGCAGAAGCTTTTCATCTTGATGAATTCCTAAAAGTTCATTTTTGCTTTTCTTTCCCTTGTCTTTGGAGACATGTCTTGAAAGAAGTTGCTGTAGCTGATGTCAAAGAAGTTACTGCCTATGTTCTCCTCTAGGATTTTGACGGAGTCCTGTCTCACATTGAGGTCTTTCATCCATTTTGAGTTTATTTTTGTGTATGGTGTAATAGAATGGTCGAGTTTCATTCTTCTGCATGTGGCTGTCCAATTTTCCCAGCACCATTTATTGAAGAGACTGTCTTTTTTCCATTGCATATTTTTTTCCTGATATGTCAAAGATTAGTTGACCATGGAGTTGAAGGTCTATTTCTGAAGTCTCTATTCTGTTCCATTGGTCTATGTGTCTGTTTTTGGGCAGAAGACATGAACAGACACTTCTCCAAAGAGGACATACAAATGGCAAACAGGCACATGAAAAAAAGCTCAACATCATTAGCCATTAGGGAACAACAAATCAAAACCACAATGAGATACCACCTTACACCAGTTCGAATGGCAAAAATTAACAAGACAGGAAACAACAAATGTTGGTGAGGATGTGGTGAAAGGGGAACCCTCTTACCCTGTTGGTGGGAATGCAAGCTGGTAGAGCCACTCTGGAAAACAGTATGGAGGTTCCTGAAGACTTTAAAAATAGGGCTACCCTCTGACCTAGCAATTGCACTACAGGGTATTTACCCCAAAGATACATCTGCAGTGAAAAAAGGGGCACATGCACCCCAATGTTCATAGCAGCAATGCCCACAGTAGCCAAACTGTGGAAGGAGCCGAGATGCCCTTCAATAGAT
>NW_025409673.1:0-12281 GCF_002201575.2 Neomonachus schauinslandi
ACAGAATGGGAGAAGATATTTGCAAATGACATATCAGATAAAGGGCTAGTATCCAAAATCTATAAAGAACTCATCAAACTCAACACCCAAAGAACAAAGAATCCAATCAAGAAATGGGCAGAAGACATGAACAGACATTTTTCCAAAGAAGACATCCAAATGGCCAACAGACACATGAAAAAGTGCTCAATATCGCTCGGCATCAGGGAAATCCAAATCAAAACCTCAATGAGATACCACCTCACACCAGTCAGAATGGCTAAAATTAACAAGTCAGGAAACGACAGATGCTGGCGGGGATGCGGAGAAAGGGGAACCCTCCTACACTGTTGGTGGGAATGCAAGCTGGTGCAGCCACTCTGGAAAACTGTATGGAGGTTCCTCAAAAAGTTGAAAATAGAGCTACCATATGATCCAGCAATTGCACTACTGGGTATTTACCCCAAAGATACAAAAGTAGGAATCCGAAGGGGTACATGCACCCCGATGTTTATAGCAGCAATGTCCACAATAGCCAAACTGTGGAAAGAGCCAAGATGTCCATCAACAGATGAATGGATAAAGAAGAAGTGGTATATATATACAATGGAATATTATGCAGCCATCAAAAGAAATGAGATCTTGCCATTTGCAACGACGTGGATGGAACTGGAGGGTTTTATGTTGAGTGAAATAAGTCAAACAGAGAAAGACATGTATCATATGATCTCACTGATATGAGGAATTCTTTTTTTTTTTTTAAAGATTTTATTTATTTATTCATGAGAGACAGAGAGAGAGACAGAGGCAGAGGGAGAAGCAGGCTCCCCGTGGAGCAGGGAGCCCGATGCGGGACTCGATCCCAGGACCCTGGGATCATGACCTGAGCCGAAGGCAGACGCTTAACTGACTGAGCCACCCAGGCGTCCCGAGGAATTCTTAATTGTAGGAAACAAACTGAGGGTTGCTGGAGTGGGGGCTGGGGTGGGAGGGATGGGGTGACTGGGTGATAGACACTGGGGAGGGTATGTGCTCTGGTAAGCGCTGTGAATTGTGCAAGACTATTGAATCTCAGATCTGTACCTCTGAAACAAATAATGCAATATATGTTAAGGAAAAAAAAAAAAGAAGAAGAAGAAGGTAGCGGGAGGGGAAGAATGAAGCGGGGGAAATCGGAGGGGTAGACGAACCATGAGAGACGATGGACTCTGAAAAACAAACAGGGTTCTAGAGGGGAGGGGGGTGGGAGGATGGGTTAGCCTGGTGGTGGGTATTGAGGAGGGCACATTCTGCATGGAGCACTGGGTGTTATGCACAAACAATGAATCATGGAACACTTCATCTAAAACTAATGATGTAATGTATGGGGATTAACATAAGAATAAAAAAAAACTTAAAAAAAAAAAACTTTTAGAGGCAAGAAAACACAGAGGATAGTTCTCTGGAAGATGGAAAGGAACATTCCTTGAAGCTAATGAGTCACTGATTTCTCCTCAGGCTCACATTACTAAGGAGCGTATCCTCCTAAGGGTCGTTGGGTCACAGCAGCAAGTTTGTGTGCCAGTAACTGAGGGACCTGTAGGTGTCGCCTGCTAGGTGGTGAGGACACTTCATTATTCCTAAACAGTCACTTATTGATCACTGGGTAGGAAGAGAAAGCAGATGCTTTATCTAAATTAACTCTGATCAATCGATTTGAGAGGTGTTGAAGATTAAGTGATAGGCAGGGGTTTGCATGAAATTAGCAAAACAAAATAAGCTATATTCCTGATCCATCAGCCAAAATCTCCTAAGGCGGGAAGAAATCACAGATAGATTCGGCCCATGACGCATGTCCTATTAGAGGTATTGAAATGCAATACTCAACAACACTGGATGATGGCTTTGAATAAGAAGAGAAATACAACACTTGTTTCCTGTTTGACTCAAATGCACCTGGTGGAAAAAGGACAGGGACAACCAAGATTTAGGAGGTATGTGAAGTGTGTGAAGTTAGTGAGGGAACCGAAGGCCCGCCAACTTGCCTGCTCTGGTTGCGGTGTCATTCCACACAATGGAAGAGAGAGCGCAAGAAAGGAGTGTGTATTCAAGTGCCCAGGTTATCCTGAGGCGTCATGTATTATAACATTTTGCACACCATCAAAATGTGCACTAACAGGGAATTAAGTAAATTGTCATGTGATTCTAAACTAGAACATCATGGAGCCATTATGGAAACTGTTACCGAAGAATGTTCTTGATATGGCAAGTTTTGACAATATATAAGCTTTAAAAAAAAAAAACAAGAAGATGGCAGAGGAGTAGGAGACCTGGATTTCGTCTGGTCTCAGGAATTCAGCTGGATAGGGATCAAACCATTCTGAACACCTACAAACTCAACAGGAGATCGAAGAAAAGAAGAGCAACAACTCTCTCATCAGAAAAGCGACCACTTTCTGGAAGGTAGGACGTGCGGAGAAGTGAATCCGAGGCGATATTCGGGAGGATAGACGGCGGGGGAGGGGCCTCCGGCGGCCGCTTCTGGCAAGTGATAGAGCCGCGGAGCACAAAATTGCAACTTTTAAAAGTCTGCTCCACTGAGGGACGTCACTCTGGTGGCTAAGCGGGGGCTGGAACCCTCGGGGACAGTGTGGTCTCAGGACCCTCGGGGTCACAGAAAGACCGGGGGTGCCTGAGTGTGGCAGAGCTCCCAGGGATCGGAGCGGGGAAGCCGGCTGCAGAGGCGGAGCCCAGGCGCGGGCTCTCAGCTCGGGGTTGCCATAAACCGTGACACGGCACAGTCGGGCCACTGCTCCTCCAGCAGGGACCCAACAAGCGGCAGATCCGGGGAGACTCACCTTCTTCCCCTGGGAGGAGCGGCACGGGAGTGCACCTCAGGTATCTGCTGGGTTTGGAGACTCCACACGGGGTCGAGTGCCGGATAGAAACGCGCGGTCACAGGCCGGGTGAGCACAGAGTGCGGCTGGAGACCGGAGAGACGGGAGTGACTGGTGGCTTTTCTCTAGGGGCTCACTGAGAAGCGGGGCCCCGAGTTCTCGGCTCCTCCGCGGCGGAGATTGGGAGGCCGCCATTTTCACTCTCCGCCTCCAAAGCTGTACGGAAAGCTTGCAGGGAACAAAAGCCCCCAAGAGCAAACCTGAGCAGATTACTTAGCCGGGAGGGGGCAAGGGCGGGGCAACTCTGCCTCCGGCAAAGACATTTGGAAACCACGGCAACAGGCCCCTCCCCAGAAGATCAGCGAGAACAGCCAGCCAAGACCAAGTTTACCCATCAAAGAGAACAGCAGAACTCCGGCTCTAGGGGACTACTGCACATAGAATTCATGGCTTTTTTACCATGATTCTGTAGTCTTTCAAAGTTAATTTTTTTTTAACTGTCTTTTTTTCTTTTTTTTCTTTTTGAATTTTTCTTTTTCCCTTTTTCAACCAACATCTTATCAATCCCTTTTTAAAAAAAAAAAAACATTTTTATTTTTCATTTTTAGAGTCATATTCTATCCCTTCATAGTAGTTACCCGTATTTTTGGCTTATATATATAAGTTGTTCTCTCTTTAAAATTTTGAGATAGTTTCTTCTAACAGATCAAAATATACCCTAAATCTCTAGTATATGGTGTTTTCTATTCCCCTGCCTGATCACATCCTCTCCCTTTTTTTTTTCTTTTTTTAAATCCTCTTCTTTCTTTTTTCAAACAATTTCTTATCAATTCCTTTTATAAAATTTTTTATAATTTCCATGTTTACAGTCATATTCCATCCCTTCATCATATCAACCCTTATTTTTGTACATATATAAGTTTTTCTTTCTTTAAAATTTTGGGAGACACTTTCTTCTAAAAGACCAAAATACACCCCAAATCTAGTGTGTGGCACTGATCTATATACCAGCCTGATCATATTTGATCACATTCTGGTTTTTTTGTTGTTGTTGTTTTGTTTTGTTTGTTTTTGTTTTTATCTTTATCTTTTTTTTTCTTTTTTTTCTTTTTCTTTTTTCTCTCTTTCCCTTTCTTTTCCCACTGCTTCAGGTCTTTTCTGATTTCTTTAGAGTATATTTTCTGGGGACGTTGTTACTCTGCTAGCATTTTGTTCTCTCATTAATCTATTCTCCTCTGCACAAAATGACAAGACGGAAAAAATCACCTCAACAAAAAGAACAAGAGGTAGTACCGACTGCCAGGGACCTACTCAATACGGACATTAGTACGATGTCAGATCTAGAGTTCAGAATCATCACTTTAAAGATACTAGCTGGGCTTGAAAAAAATATGGAAGTTATTAGAGAAACCCTTTCTGGAGAAGTAAAAGAACTAAAATCCAACCAAGTAGAAATCAAAAAGGCTATTAATGAGGTGCAATCAAAAATGGGGGCTCTAACTGCTAGAATAAATGAGGCAGAAGAGAGAATCAGTAATATAGAGGACCAAATGATGGAAAATAAAGAAGCTGAGAAAAAGAGAGATAAACAACTACTGGATCACGAGGGCAGAATTCGAGAGATAAGTGATACCATAAGACGAAACAACATTAGAATAATTGGGATCCCAGAAGAAGAAGAAAGAGAGAGAGGGGCAGAAGGTATAATGGAGCAAATTATAGCAGAGAACTTCCCTAATTTGGGAAAGGAAACAGGCATGAAAATCCAGGAAGCACAGAGAACCCCTCTCAAA
The DNA here is from genome assembly GCF_002201575.2 of Neomonachus schauinslandi. NCBI lineage: Eukaryota > Metazoa > Chordata > Mammalia > Carnivora > Phocidae > Neomonachus > Neomonachus schauinslandi. The sequence continues at coordinate 4,649 of NW_025409673.1, forward strand.
ATCAATAAAAATAGGTCAACACCCCGACATCTAATAGTAAAACTTACGAGTCTCAGAGACAAAGAGAAAATCCTGAAAGCAGCTCGGGAGAAGAGATATGTAACCTACAAGGGTAGAAACATTAGATTGGCAACAGACCTATCCACAGAGACCTGGCAGACCAGAAAGGACTGGCAGGATATATTCAGAGCACTAAATGAGAAAAATATGCAGCCAAGAATACTCTATCCAGCTAGGCTGTCATTGAAAATTGAAGGAGAGATAAAAAGCTTCCAGGACAAACAAAAACTAAAGGGATTTGCAAACACAAAACCAGCCCTACAGGAAATCTTGAAAGGGGTCCTCTAAGCAAAGAGAGAGCCTAAAAGCAACATAGACCAGAAAGGAACACAGACAATATACGGTAACAGTCACCTTACAGGCAATACAATGGCACTAAATTCCTATCTTTCAATAGTTACCCTGAATGTAAATGGGCTAAATGCCCCAATCAAAAGACACAGGCTATCAGACTGGATTAAAAAACAAGACCCATCGATATGCTGTCTGCAAGAGACTCATTTTCGACCCAAAGACAGCCCCAGATTGAAAGTGAGGGGGTGGAAAATCATTTACCATGCTAATGGACACCAAAAGAAAGCTGGGGTCGCAATCCTTCTATCAGACAAATTAGATTTTAAACCAAAGACTGTAATAAGAGATGAGGAAGGACACTATATCCTACTTAAAGGATCTATCCAACAAGAAGATCTAACAATTGTAAATATCTATGCCCCTAACATGGGAGCAGCCAATTATATAAGCCAATTAATAACAAAAGCAAAGAAACACATCGACAACAATACAATAATAGTGGGGGACTTTAACACCCCCCTCACTGAAATGGACAGATCATCTAAGCAAAAGATCAACAAGGAAATAAAGACTTTAAATGACACACTGGACCAAATGGACTTTACAGACATATTCAGAACATTCCACCCCAAAGCAACGGAATACACATTCTTCTCTAGTGCCCATGGAACATTCTCCAGAATAGATCACATCCTAGGTCATAAATCAGGTCTCAACCAGTACCAAAAGATTGGAATCATTCCCTGCCTATTTTCAGACCACAATGCTTTGAAACTAGAACTCAATCACAAGAGGAAAGTCGGAAAGAACTCAAATACATGGAGGCTAAAGAGCATCCTACTGAAGAATGAATGGGTCAACCAGGAAATTAAAGAAGAATTAAAAAAATACATGGAAACCAATGAAAATGAAAACACAACTATTCAAAATCTTTGGGATGCAGCAAAGGCAGTCCTAAGAGGAAAGTATATAGCAATACAAGCCTTTCTCAAGAAGCAAGAAAGGTCTCAAATACACAACCTAACCCTACACCTAAAGGAGCTGGAGAAAGAACAGCAAATAAAGCCTAAACCCAGCAGGAGAAGAGAAATAATAAAGATCAGAGCAGAAATCAATGAAATAGAAACTAAAAGAACAGTAGAACAGATCAACGAAACTAGGAGCTGGTTCTTTGAAAGAATTAACAAGATTGATAAACCCCTGGCCAGACTTATCAAAAAGAGAAGAGAAATGACCCACATCAACAAAATCATGAATGAAAGAGGAGAGATCACAACCAACACCAAAGAAATACAAACAATGATAAGAACATATTATGAGCAACTCTATGCCAGCAAATTAGATAACCTGGAAGAAATGGATGCATTCCTGGAGATGTACCAACTACCAAAACTGAACCAGGAAGAAATAGAAAACCTGAACAGACCTATAACCACTACGGAAATTGAAGCAGTCATCAAAAATCTCCCAAAAAACAAAAGCCCAGGGCCAGATGGCTTCCCAGGGGAATTCTACCAAACATTTCAAGAAGAATTAATACCTATTCTTCTGAAACTGTTCCAAAAAATAGAAATGGAAGGAAAGCTTCCAAACTCATTTTATGAGGCCAGCATTACCTTGATCCCAAAACCAGACAAAGACCCCATCAAAAAGGAGAATTACAGACCAATATCCCTGATGAACATGGATGCAAAAATTCTCACCAAAATACTGGCCAATAGGATCCAACAGTACATTAAAAGGATTATTCACCACGACCAAGTGGGATTTATCCCTGGGCTGCAAGGTTGGTTCAACATCCGCAAATCAGTCAATGTGATACAATACATTAACAAAAGAAAGAACAAGAATCATATGATCCTCTCAATAGATGCAGAAAAAGCATTAGACAAAGTACAGCATCCTTTCTTGATCAAAACTCTTCAGAGTATAGGCATAGAGGGTACATACCTCAATATCATAAAAGCCATCTATGAAAAACCTACAGCGAATATCATTCTCAATGGGGAAAAACTGAGAGCTTTCCCCCTAAGGTCAGGAACGCGGCAGGGATGTCCACTATCACCACTGCTATTCAACATAGTATTGGAAGTCCTAGCCACAGCAATCAGACAACAAAAAGAAATCAAAGGCATCCAAATTGGCAAGGAAGAAGTCAAACTCTCACTCTTTGCAGATGATAGGATACTTTATGTGGAAAACCCAAAAGACTCCACCCCAAAACTGCTAGAACTCATACAGGAATTCAGTCAAGTGGCAGGATATAAAATCAATGCACAGAAGTCAGTGGCATTCCTATACACCAACAACAAGACAGAAGAAAGAGAAATTAAGGAGTCGATCCCATTTACAATTGCACCCAAAACCATAAGATACCTAGGAATAAATCTAACCAAAGAGGCAAAGGATCTGTACTCAGAAAACTATAAAATACTCATGAAAGAAATTGAGGAAGACACAAAGAAATGGAAAAACCTTCCATGCTCATGGATTGGAAGAACAAATATTGTGAAGATGTCAATGCTACCTAGAGCAATCTACACATTCAATGCAATCCCCATCAAAATACCATCCACTTTTTTCAAAGAAATGGAACAAATAATCCTAAAATTTGTATGGAACCAGAAAAGACCCCGCATAGCCAGAGGAATGTTGAAAAAGAAAAGCAAAGCCGGCGGCATCACAATTCCGGACTTCCAGCTCTATTACAAAGCTGTCATCATCAAGACAGCATGGTACTGGCACAAAAACAGACACATAGATCAATGGAACAGAATAGAGAGCCCAGAAATGGACCCTCAACTCTATGGTCAACTCATCTTTGACAAAGCAGAAAAGAATGTCCAATGGAACAAAGACAGTCTCTTCAACAAATGGTGTTGGGAAAATTGGATAGCCACATGCAGAAGAATGAAACTGGACCATTTCCTTACACCACACACAAAAATAGACTCCAAATGGTTGAAAGACCTCAATGTGAGACAGGAGTCCATCAAAATCCTAAAGGAGAACACAGGCAGCAACCTCTTCGACCTCAGCCGCAACAACTTCTTCTTAGAAACATCGCCAAAGGCAAGGGAAGCAAGGGCAAAAATGAACTATTGGGACTTCATCAAGATAAAAAGCTTTTGCAAAGCAAAGGAAACAGACAACAAAACCAAAAGACAACCAACAGAATGGGAGAAGATATTTGCAAATGACATATCAGATAAAGGGCTAGTATCCAAAATCTATAAAGAACTCATCAAACTCAACACCCAAAGAACAAAGAATCCAATCAAGAAATGGGCAGAAGACATGAACAGACATTTTTCCAAAGAAGACATCCAAATGGCCAACAGACACATGAAAAAGTGCTCAATATCGCTCGGCATCAGGGAAATCCAAATCAAAACCTCAATGAGATACCACCTCACACCAGTCAGAATGGCTAAAATTAACAAGTCAGGAAACGACAGATGCTGGCGGGGATGCGGAGAAAGGGGAACCCTCCTACACTGTTGGTGGGAATGCAAGCTGGTGCAGCCACTCTGGAAAACTGTATGGAGGTTCCTCAAAAAGTTGAAAATAGAGCTACCATATGATCCAGCAATTGCACTACTGGGTATTTACCCCAAAGATACAAAAGTAGGAATCCGAAGGGGTACATGCACCCCGATGTTTATAGCAGCAATGTCCACAATAGCCAAACTGTGGAAAGAGCCAAGATGTCCATCAACAGATGAATGGATAAAGAAGAAGTGGTATATATATACAATGGAATATTATGCAGCCATCAAAAGAAATGAGATCTTGCCATTTGCAACGACGTGGATGGAACTGGAGGGTTTTATGTTGAGTGAAATAAGTCAAACAGAGAAAGACATGTATCATATGATCTCACTGATATGAGGAATTCTTTTTTTTTTTTTAAAGATTTTATTTATTTATTCATGAGAGACAGAGAGAGAGACAGAGGCAGAGGGAGAAGCAGGCTCCCCGTGGAGCAGGGAGCCCGATGCGGGACTCGATCCCAGGACCCTGGGATCATGACCTGAGCCGAAGGCAGACGCTTAACTGACTGAGCCACCCAGGCGTCCCGAGGAATTCTTAATTGTAGGAAACAAACTGAGGGTTGCTGGAGTGGGGGCTGGGGTGGGAGGGATGGGGTGACTGGGTGATAGACACTGGGGAGGGTATGTGCTCTGGTAAGCGCTGTGAATTGTGCAAGACTATTGAATCTCAGATCTGTACCTCTGAAACAAATAATGCAATATATGTTAAGGAAAAAAAAAAAAGAAGAAGAAGAAGGTAGCGGGAGGGGAAGAATGAAGCGGGGGAAATCGGAGGGGTAGACGAACCATGAGAGACGATGGACTCTGAAAAACAAACAGGGTTCTAGAGGGGAGGGGGGTGGGAGGATGGGTTAGCCTGGTGGTGGGTATTGAGGAGGGCACATTCTGCATGGAGCACTGGGTGTTATGCACAAACAATGAATCATGGAACACTTCATCTAAAACTAATGATGTAATGTATGGGGATTAACATAAGAATAAAAAAAAACTTAAAAAAAAAAAACTTTTAGAGGCAAGAAAACACAGAGGATAGTTCTCTGGAAGATGGAAAGGAACATTCCTTGAAGCTAATGAGTCACTGATTTCTCCTCAGGCTCACATTACTAAGGAGCGTATCCTCCTAAGGGTCGTTGGGTCACAGCAGCAAGTTTGTGTGCCAGTAACTGAGGGACCTGTAGGTGTCGCCTGCTAGGTGGTGAGGACACTTCATTATTCCTAAACAGTCACTTATTGATCACTGGGTAGGAAGAGAAAGCAGATGCTTTATCTAAATTAACTCTGATCAATCGATTTGAGAGGTGTTGAAGATTAAGTGATAGGCAGGGGTTTGCATGAAATTAGCAAAACAAAATAAGCTATATTCCTGATCCATCAGCCAAAATCTCCTAAGGCGGGAAGAAATCACAGATAGATTCGGCCCATGACGCATGTCCTATTAGAGGTATTGAAATGCAATACTCAACAACACTGGATGATGGCTTTGAATAAGAAGAGAAATACAACACTTGTTTCCTGTTTGACTCAAATGCACCTGGTGGAAAAAGGACAGGGACAACCAAGATTTAGGAGGTATGTGAAGTGTGTGAAGTTAGTGAGGGAACCGAAGGCCCGCCAACTTGCCTGCTCTGGTTGCGGTGTCATTCCACACAATGGAAGAGAGAGCGCAAGAAAGGAGTGTGTATTCAAGTGCCCAGGTTATCCTGAGGCGTCATGTATTATAACATTTTGCACACCATCAAAATGTGCACTAACAGGGAATTAAGTAAATTGTCATGTGATTCTAAACTAGAACATCATGGAGCCATTATGGAAACTGTTACCGAAGAATGTTCTTGATATGGCAAGTTTTGACAATATATAAGCTTTAAAAAAAAAAAACAAGAAGATGGCAGAGGAGTAGGAGACCTGGATTTCGTCTGGTCTCAGGAATTCAGCTGGATAGGGATCAAACCATTCTGAACACCTACAAACTCAACAGGAGATCGAAGAAAAGAAGAGCAACAACTCTCTCATCAGAAAAGCGACCACTTTCTGGAAGGTAGGACGTGCGGAGAAGTGAATCCGAGGCGATATTCGGGAGGATAGACGGCGGGGGAGGGGCCTCCGGCGGCCGCTTCTGGCAAGTGATAGAGCCGCGGAGCACAAAATTGCAACTTTTAAAAGTCTGCTCCACTGAGGGACGTCACTCTGGTGGCTAAGCGGGGGCTGGAACCCTCGGGGACAGTGTGGTCTCAGGACCCTCGGGGTCACAGAAAGACCGGGGGTGCCTGAGTGTGGCAGAGCTCCCAGGGATCGGAGCGGGGAAGCCGGCTGCAGAGGCGGAGCCCAGGCGCGGGCTCTCAGCTCGGGGTTGCCATAAACCGTGACACGGCACAGTCGGGCCACTGCTCCTCCAGCAGGGACCCAACAAGCGGCAGATCCGGGGAGACTCACCTTCTTCCCCTGGGAGGAGCGGCACGGGAGTGCACCTCAGGTATCTGCTGGGTTTGGAGACTCCACACGGGGTCGAGTGCCGGATAGAAACGCGCGGTCACAGGCCGGGTGAGCACAGAGTGCGGCTGGAGACCGGAGAGACGGGAGTGACTGGTGGCTTTTCTCTAGGGGCTCACTGAGAAGCGGGGCCCCGAGTTCTCGGCTCCTCCGCGGCGGAGATTGGGAGGCCGCCATTTTCACTCTCCGCCTCCAAAGCTGTACGGAAAGCTTGCAGGGAACAAAAGCCCCCAAGAGCAAACCTGAGCAGATTACTTAGCCGGGAGGGGGCAAGGGCGGGGCAACTCTGCCTCCGGCAAAGACATTTGGAAACCACGGCAACAGGCCCCTCCCCAGAAGATCAGCGAGAACAGCCAGCCAAGACCAAGTTTACCCATCAAAGAGAACAGCAGAACTCCGGCTCTAGGGGACTACTGCACATAGAATTCATGGCTTTTTTACCATGATTCTGTAGTCTTTCAAAGTTAATTTTTTTTTAACTGTCTTTTTTTCTTTTTTTTCTTTTTGAATTTTTCTTTTTCCCTTTTTCAACCAACATCTTATCAATCCCTTTTTAAAAAAAAAAAAACATTTTTATTTTTCATTTTTAGAGTCATATTCTATCCCTTCATAGTAGTTACCCGTATTTTTGGCTTATATATATAAGTTGTTCTCTCTTTAAAATTTTGAGATAGTTTCTTCTAACAGATCAAAATATACCCTAAATCTCTAGTATATGGTGTTTTCTATTCCCCTGCCTGATCACATCCTCTCCCTTTTTTTTTTCTTTTTTTAAATCCTCTTCTTTCTTTTTTCAAACAATTTCTTATCAATTCCTTTTATAAAATTTTTTATAATTTCCATGTTTACAGTCATATTCCATCCCTTCATCATATCAACCCTTATTTTTGTACATATATAAGTTTTTCTTTCTTTAAAATTTTGGGAGACACTTTCTTCTAAAAGACCAAAATACACCCCAAATCTAGTGTGTGGCACTGATCTATATACCAGCCTGATCATATTTGATCACATTCTGGTTTTTTTGTTGTTGTTGTTTTGTTTTGTTTGTTTTTGTTTTTATCTTTATCTTTTTTTTTCTTTTTTTTCTTTTTCTTTTTTCTCTCTTTCCCTTTCTTTTCCCACTGCTTCAGGTCTTTTCTGATTTCTTTAGAGTATATTTTCTGGGGACGTTGTTACTCTGCTAGCATTTTGTTCTCTCATTAATCTATTCTCCTCTGCACAAAATGACAAGA